>NC_134699.1:42731111-43031111 GCF_050947455.1 Rhinoderma darwinii | reverse complement strand
GACGTTTAATGTAGATAAATGTAAAGTTATGCATCTGGGTACCAACAACCTGCATACCTCATACGTCCTAGGGGGAGCTATACTAGGGGAGTCACTTGTTGAGAAGGATCTGGGTGTACTTGTAAATCATAAACTAAATAACAGCATGCAATGTCAATCAGCTGCTTCAAAGGCCAGATATTGTTGTGTATTAAAAGAGGCATGGACTCGCAGGACAGGGATATAATATTACCACTTTACAAAGCAATAGTGAGGCCTCATCTAGAATATGCAGTTCAGTTCTGGGCTCCAGTTCATAGATAGGATGCCCTGGAGTTGGAAAAAATACAAAGAAGAGCAACGAAGCTAATAAGGGGCATGGAGAATCTAAGTTATGAGGAAAGATTAAGAGAAATAAAGCTATTTAGCCTTGAAAAAAAAACGACTAAGGGGGGGAATGATTAACTTATATAAATATAATATTGGCACATACAAAAAAATATGGTAAAATCCTGTTCCATGTAAATACCCCTCAAAAACCAAGGGGGCACTCCCTCCGTCTGGAGAAAAAAAGGTTCAACCTGCAGAGGCGACAAGCCTTCTTTACTGTGAGAACTGTGAATTTATGGAATAGTCACCGCAGGAGCCGTCACAGCAGGGACAGGAGATGGCTTTAAAAAAGGCTTAGATAAATTCCTGGAACAAAAAAATATAAGCTCCTATGTGTAGAAATTTTTACCTTCCGATTTCCCATCCCTTGGTTGAACTTGATGGACATGTGTCTTTTTTCAACCGTACTAACTATGTAACTATGATGCACCCCTCCCAGTTTACATATACCCTGATGCACTCCGCCCAGATTACATATAGCTTGATATACTCCTCACAGTTTACATATACCCTGATGTACTCCGCCCAGCTTACATATACCCTGATGTACTCTGCACAGCTTACATATGCCCCAACATTATAAACTGAAACACCAGTAAAACACTAAACAATACTACTACCAAGCAAAATCTGTGCTCCAAAAGCCAAATGGCGCACCTTCTGGGCCTGGCAGTGTGCCCAAACAGCAGTTTATGTCCACATATGGGGTATTACTGTACTCTGGACAACCTGCTTAACAATTTATGGGGTATGTGTCTAAAAAGCCACAATTTGAGCACAACACATTTTCAATCTGCAACATCTACTGTGTACCAATTTCTGCAAAACCATTGGGGTCAAAATGCTCACTACACTTCTAGATGAATTCCTTGAGGGGTGTAGTTTCCTAAATGGGGTCACTTCTCGGGGGTTTTCACTGTACTGGTTCCTTAGCGCAATGCAACATGGTGCCAAAAAACAATTTTGTAAAATCTCCACTCCAAAAACAAAATTGCGCTTTTTCCATTTAGACCCTTGCTGTGTGTCCAAATAGCAGTTTACAACCACATATGGAGTATTTCCCTATTCAGGAGAAATTGTGTAACAAATTTTGGGGTGTCTTTTCTCCTGTATTCCTTGTGGAAATGATAAATTATGAGCTAAATCTACATGTTATTGGAAAAAAAATATTTTTTCATTTTCACAGCCTGATTCTAATAAAATCTATAAAACACCTGAGGGATCAAAATGCTCACTACACTTCTAATTTAATTCTTTGAGGGGTATAGTCTCCAAAATGGGTTAACACCTGGGGAATTTCTTCTCTACTGGTACTTCAGGGTCCCTGCAAATGCGACATGGCCCCCAGAAACCAATTCACCAAAGTCTGAGCTGCAAACTCCAAATGACACACCTTCCCTTCTGAGCCCTGCCGTTGGTCCAAACAGCAGTTTATTACCACATATGGGATATTTCCATAATCAGGAGCAATTGCTTTACAAATGTTAAGGGTTTTTTCTCCTTTATTCCTTATAAAAATGTGAATATTCTATGTTTTTTTCAGAAAAAATGTAGATTTTCATCTTCACATACGAATTCCAATAAATTCAGCAAAAAAACCTGTGGGGTGAAAATGCTAACTATACCATTATAAAAATTCCTTGAGGGATGTAGTTTCCAAAATGGGGTCACTTATGAGGAGTTTCCACTGTTTAGGTCCCTCCAGTGCGTTGCAAACACGACATGGCACCGACAACCATTCCAGTAAAATCTGCGCTCCAAAATCCAAATAGCGCTCCTTCCCTTCTGAGCACTGCTGCGGGTCCAAACAGCAGTTTATTACCACGTATGGGGTATTTCTGTAATTGGGAGAAATTGCTTTACAAATGTTCGGTTGCGTTTTCTCCTTTATTCCTTGCAAAAATTCAAAATTCTAAGTTTTTCCCAGAAAAAAAGGTTGATTTTCATTTTCACAGACTAATTCAAATAAATGTAGCAAAAAAAACCTGTGGGGTCAAAATGCTAACTATACCCATAGATAAACCACAAGACCTCTTCAAACCTGACATGGTGCCTAAAATATATTCTAATAAAAAGGAGGACCCAAAATCCACAAGGTGCTCCTTTGCTTCTGAGGCCTGTGTTTCAGTCCATTAGCACACTAGGGCCGCATGTGGGATATTTCTAAAAACGTCAGAATCTGAGCAATAAATATTGAGATTAATGTCTCGGGTAAAACTTTCTGTGTTACAGATTTTTTTTTATTAGAGATGAATTTTGGCAAAAAATTTTAATTTGTACATTTCCCCTCCTACATTGCTTCAATTCCTGTGAGACGCCTAAAGGGTTAAAACACTTTCTGAATGCTGTTTTGAATTCTTTGAGGGGTTCAGTTTTCAAAATGGGGTGTTCTTTGGGGGTTTCTAATATATGGGCCCCTCAATGCCACTTCAGAGCGGAACTCGTCCCTGAAAATATAGCCTTTTGAAATTTTCTTAAAAATGTGAGAAATTGCCGCTAAAGTTCTAAGCCTTGTAACGTCCTAGAAAAATAAAAGGACGTTCAAAAAATGATGCAAACATAAAGTAGACATATGGGAAATGTTAATTAGTAACTATTTTGTAAGGTATTACTATCTGTTTTACAAGCAGATACATTTAAAACTAAGAAAAATTTCTTCAAATTTTCTCTAAATAATGGTGTTTTTTTTTACAAATAAGCAATGAATTTATGAACCAATTTTTTCCACTAACATAAAGTACAATATGTCACGAGAAAACAATCTCTGAATTGCTTGGATAGGTAAAAGCATTCCAAAGTTATTACCACATAAAGTGACACATGTCAGATTTGAAAAAATTGGCTGTGCCACAAGGCCAAACACACTGTGCCCTGAAGGGGTTGACAGCACTACCATTGGCTACATCAGCTGCACTTTCTTCTGTTGTATATACAGAGCTAAAGAACCCATTTAGTAACTCTGCCTTTTCTTGATCCCCTATGACCATCTCCCCATTACCACTATCTAGGGGTCCTACATGTTCAGACCTTGGCTTTTTTGCATTTACATACTTGAAGAATTTTTGGGGATTTGTTTTACTATCCTTGGCCACCTGCCTTTCATTTTGTATTTTTGCTCATTTTATTACCTTTTTACAGATTTTATTAAGCTCTTTATAATTTACAAAGGCTACAGCTGTACCCTATGATTTGTATTTTTCAAATGCCCTTTTCTTGTCATGTGTTGCCCTTTTTACAGAAGGTGTAAGCCATGTGGGGCTTAATTCTAGTCATTTATACTTGTTACCTATAGGAATACATTTTGCACTATAATTACCCAAAGTAGATTTGAAAATCTCCCATTTATCATTTGTACCATTATTTGACATCAGTTCTTCCCAGTCTATATCCTGAATTGCAGCCCTCATTCTGGGGAAATTGGCCTTCTTAAAATTAAGTGTTTTTGCCCTCCCAGCCTGTGTTTGTTTTTTACAGTATAGGCAAAATATAACTATATTGTGATCACTGTTACCGAGGTTTTCAGGAACATTGACATTCGCAACAAGCTCTGCATTATTAGGAATGACCAGATCCAACAGAGCTTCACCTCTAGTCGGGTCTTCTACAAACTGGGCCATAAAATTATCCTGCAAAAGTTTGAGGAAATTTCTCCCCTTCGCAGTTGTAGGTGAACCATGACGCCAATTAATATCCCAGTAATTAAAATCTCCCATTATCACTACTGTACCTGCCTGTGCTGCCCACTCCATCTGTTTATATAGTGACCTTCCATCTTCTTAGATATATTGGGGGGTCTATAGATTACACCCAAAATATTTTTTTCAGTGATTACCTCTCTTTCTAGTTCCACCCACAAGGTTTCAACCACCTCACAATCACAATCTTCACCCTCTATTGTCTCTTTCACACTCGCCTTGATATCACTTCTCACATACACACATACATCACCGCCTTCATATCACTTCTCACATACAGACATACACCACCACCTTCATATCACTTCTCACATACAGACATACACCACCGCCTTTCCTATTTCCCCTGTCTTTCTGAAACAGTGTAAAACCCTGTAGATTTACAGGCCAGTCATGTGAAGAGTCTATCCAAGTTTCAGCTACACCTTAACTTGCCTTCCAATTTCTCACATTCAGTATCAGAAATTTGATTTTTTAGAAATTTTGTGGGCATATTTATCTTCAATGTTGTTTTGTAACACATGGGTCTCCTTATCTTGTTGCCTAATCATCTCCCCACAATCCACTTTCTCCACCCACCCACCTGTTATTATGTCCTATTTGTAATACCCTCTTTATTTCATAAAACAAAAATTAGAACCAAAACTAAATTAGACCCTGAATAAGAATCTGAGGCAAAACCGGGTGCTGGATTAGAACCAAAACCACCATGTGAGTGTGTTTGCAGAACCCTTATTCCCATACTGTACTGAGATTTTGCGAAGTAGGATTTTTTTGACGACATACAGTATTTACATATATAAAATACAAGAAGTTAAGTGAAAATCTAACATGGTAGCATGGACAGATCTCTCGTGAAATGTGCAGTGTGGAATGTAAATCATTATCCATAAGTGGCACATAATTCTTTAAAGGTTGTAGGTGCATGCAAAGCGCAAATGTGTGCTGTAGTGGATAGGGATTTAGTTGTCAACAGACCCAGGGATAATGACACCAGAAACATTAATTTCAGCATAATATTACTAGAATATATTTCATACTTAAGGAGTTTTGATTGTGTGAAAAATCTGGTAAACAATCCTGCAAAATAAATGCTATTGGGAGCAATTAATAACAAAGTGTAAAATAGCAAATGTGACGAAAAAGAGATTAACTTTAATGAATGTTCTTTAAAGGCAACCAGTCACATAAAACATGCAGTCTCATCTGTGTGCAGCATGTTAAAGAGCAAGAGGAGCTGAGCAGATTGATATATATATATATATATATATATATATATATATATATATATATATATATATATATGTGTGTACAAAAATATAAAGGATAACCTGTAATTTCTTAATTTAGATTCCTGTTAACTGTGGGCATTAGAGTCCAGTGGGCGGTCCTACTCAATGGACTCAGTATGTAGGCACACTCATACAGGGAAGGCTGCCAGTCAGTGGTTGAGACCACCCAGTGGACTGTAGCACACACAAAGCGGGGATTTAAATGAATAAATTACAAGTTATTCTGAATCTTTTTCCACAAAACGATGTATTAATCTTCTCATCTCCTCTTGCTCTATAACATGTTGCCTGCAGATCACGCAACATTTTCAACAGGACAGGTTTCCTAAGATTCTCATAAATTGCGCTGTTACTTTTACTTTCTATTAGTAAGTATGTTGGTGCTATATAAGTAACAGTAAGTGAATGCCTACTGAGTATTTTGGCACTGTTCTCACATGTATGCTTCGATGCCAGATCAGAAAATATGCATCTTGAGTTGGTATTGATCCCTTTGGTCTTTAGTGTTAAAATCACACAATACACTTTTTACGGTTTATTTTTTCAATTCAGCCTGTTCTAGATGCATTGGGGGGGGGGGGGGGCAAAGTACAGGAAGCTTCTGCTCATATATAGACATAAAAGCATTTAAGTGTAGCTTTCCAACTGGCACAACAGGTAAGCATGTAGTTGCAGCTGTTATGGGAGAACTACATACATATCTGTGGCAAGCAGCTATTATGGCATCTGTGGCAGGAAGATACAGGGGACATTTTTGGCAGGCTCACTATTGGGGGACATTTGTGTGACATTTTGATGGGGTATCTGTGGATGAGTCATTATTATGGGGCATCTGTGGTTGATACACTGTTATAGGGTATCTGTGGATGGTACATAATTGTGGGGGCATCTGTGGCTGGTACGCTGTTTTGGAGGTATCTATGGCCTACAATTTGGAACCCTGGGCCCAGAAAAAAGGATCATATGAAATTTTTTTATGTCACCTATGTTTTTTATCCATATCATCGGGCATTATACCTACTTTGATTTGCAAATGTTGGAGGGTTTAATATGAAGTGAATCTCCGTTCTTCTGCACAGTGCCAAAACTATATATATTTCCCAAATATAAAGTCTCCCCGAGCCTGCGTTCCCACCTACTGCTGCTTTCTGGAGTTGGCGGACACTGACCTGCCCACTCCATTACAGTCCCCAAAAAAGACCTTACTTTAGTATTATACAAAGTTACTTCATTTGCAAGGTTATAAAAGACATACGATTATCTAATTTAAAGATGCTCTGTCACCACATTATAAGTGGTCTATCTTCCACATAATGTGATCGGTGCTGTAATGTAGATAACAACGGTGTTTTTTATTTAGAAAAACAATCAATTTTGACCAAGTTATGACCTATTTTAGATTTATGCTAATGACTTTCTTAATGCCCAACTGGGCGTTTTTTTAGCTTTTGACCAAGTGGGCGTTGTAAAGAGGAGTGTATGACGCTGACCAATCAGTGACCAATCAGTGACCAATCAGCATCATACACTTCTCTCCATTCATGTACTCAGACATCGTGATCTCGTGAAATCACGCTTGCTGTCATTAAGTCCCACACAAATGTTACCGAAGTGTCGGGATTGTGAATAGACATCGCATCCTGGCTGGAAGCGATGTCTATTCACTCTCAAGACACTTCAGTAAAGTTAATGTGTGAGTAAGTGACAGCACATCGTGATCTCGCACGATCACTATGTGCTGAGTACATGAATGGAGAGAAGTGTATGATGCTGATTGGTCACTGATTGGTCAGCGTCATACACTTCTCTTTACAACGCCCACTTGGTCAATAGCTAAAAAACGCCCAGGTGGTCATTAAGAAAGTCATTAGCATAAATCTAAAATAGGTCATAACTTGGTCAAAATTGATTGTTTTTCTAAATAAAAACCACTATTGTTATCTACATTACAGCGCCAATCACATTATGTAGAAGATAGGGCACTTATAATCTGGTGACAGAGCCTCTTTAACATATCATGCATTGTTAATCTAGAAGACAGCAAAGACAACTCCTATAAGTAAATATTTAGATTCTGCCATTGTATACATTTTCACCTTCCTCCTTGAGATCTGTTCTCGAGAAAGTTCATTTTTATTGTATTTTCGTTACAAATACCTCTACACAGTTCTGCTAGAACCGTGCTTCCTCCCCTGCCCCTCACCTTACATATTTTCTCACTGATGTCTCCATGCACCTGCTCTCACATCATCATGGCAGTGGCCCCTTTTACAGGTCACAGTCATGACATTATTCGGTCTCCTAGGGAACTGAACCATTTTGTTCTACTTAAAATGTTTGTTCAGTTAAAAACTAAAAGTTCCGCTTTTGCCCAGGTTAGATTCAATATTCCACTATGTGCAATATAATAAACATTGCCCTATATTTTTTTTCTTCTGATTCATATTTAACATCCAATTTTGTCTCCACAGATTCATTCAGACTCAGACGAAGGAGACGGTTCCATTAAATACACTATTTCTGGAGAGGGAGCTGGCTCCATCTTTATCATCGATGAACTGACAGGAGACATACATGCCACTGAGCGCTTAGATCGGGAGCACAAGACGTTCTACACCCTCCGTGCCCAGGCCAGAGACAGACACACCGATAGACTGCTTGAGCCAGAATCTGAATTCATCATTAAAGTGCAGGACATTAATGATAGTGAACCACGGTTTCTGCAGGCCCCATACATTGGAAGTGTCCCTGAGCTGTCTCCGGTTGGTAAGTTACAATGGCTGGTCAAGCTAAACCAAAAATGGTGAGTGGAGTTGTGAATCCTGTTTTTGTCCGTCTTATAGGAACATCTGTTATGGCAGTATCAGCATTTGATGCAGATGACCCTGCTTATGGAAGTAGTGCAAGAGTGGTATACAGTGTCTTGGAGGGGGAGAAGCACTTTACTGTGGACAGCAAGACAGGTAAGAACTTTTCATGGAGGCCACCTTGACTAAGGTATTGGCAACAAAATGTTTGGATTTTCTCCCTATTATGCTTCCCCTAATAAACACACAGAAGGAGCCACAAAAGTCTCTTCAATATAAGAGGAAACACCACTATATCGTCTTAGTCAAGCCACCATAAGTTTCACTTTTATGAGCCTTTAGGACAAACTTTACTATTTCCTTCAAATATCTCACACCTACTGTATAAACTGGTATAAAGCATTATCATAAAAGTCTGCCACTCCACCATGTTGTTACAAACTATATATAATTTTGTACCATGTTAGCCAGTAGATAGAAAAGATAAAAAATTGAGAGTCCTCCGAAGTTGACATCTTTTAATAGCTAACTGAAAAGATAATGGCAAATAACAAGCTTTCGAGACTACCAGGGTCTTTCCATTAAACCATGCCTAATGAAGAGACCTAAGTAGTCTCGAAAGCTTGCTATTTGTCATTATCTTTTCAGTTGCCATTATAAGATATCAACTACTGAGGGATCTCAATTTTCATCTTTTCACTCCACCATGGATAGGAGCTATGCATATTCTTCTCACTCCTTCTATATATTTTTTTTACCTCTCATCTAACCTCTTTGAAAAAGCACCATTTACTCCTGTTACTTATCTGAGCCTCAATCTCCAAACCATATGCCCAGGACATTTTGCACCCTCTCTTTGCAATTTTT
This sequence comes from Rhinoderma darwinii, assembly GCF_050947455.1. Taxonomy (NCBI): domain Eukaryota; kingdom Metazoa; phylum Chordata; class Amphibia; order Anura; family Rhinodermatidae; genus Rhinoderma; species Rhinoderma darwinii. The sequence continues at coordinate 43,022,081 of NC_134699.1, read as the reverse complement.
TCTCTAGGAGCGTCATGATTATATATTTTTAGCTATAACTATTATTCAAGATTTGCCGTTGTGATGAAGTTGCTAAGCATTCAGTATTTTTCTTTTCTAGATTAAATTCTCAATACGTGAAGGAGTTTGCTCCCATTTCAACAAAATTCATGTTAATTAAATTTTGTGACCATAAATTATGGTGAATAATGAATTTAAACAATACTTGTAGTAACAGACCAGTCAAGCACTCAAGTCTTAAAGCCTTTTTACTACAGCTTACTCATTACCACATCATGTACACTAACTATTGACGCCTATCAATCTACAGTAGAAAGCTGTCATGTATGTTTGTAAGGGACCATAGAAAAGGCCCACATCAGCAGTATAAAATGACATCACAGCTCAATACTACATTCTGCCAATCACTTAGCCCTTAATTAGAAACTTCAGGCACTAAGATAAGCATTTTTGATGACACAAGTAGTAGCCTTACATGTGTTCAATAAATCTGACTAGTCTTTGGAGAGTGCTGCCATATAATGTATGTATATTCCAAGATGAGAGTTGATATTGCTGTATGTGCTGCTTGCTAAGTTAAGAAGTGCAAACCGGCAATGCTGTCATCATCAACACCTTATATACACTACCGTTCAAACGTTTAGGGTCACTTAGAAATTTCCTTATTTTTGAAAGAAAAGCACAGTTTTTTTCAATGAAGATAACATTAAATTAATCAGAAATACACTCTATACATTGTTAATGTGCTAAATGACTATTCTAGCTGCAAACGTCTGGTTTTTAATGCAATATCTACATAGGTGTATAGAGGCCCATTTCCAGCAACCATCACTCCAGTGTTCTAATGGTACATTGTGTTTGCTAACTGTGTTAGAAGGCTAATGGATGATTAGAAAACGCTTGAAAACCCTTGTGCAATTATGTTAGCACCGCTCTAAACAGTTTTGCTGTTTAGAGGAGCTATAAAACTGACCTTCCTTTGAGCTAGTTGAGAATCTGGAGCATTACATTTGTGAGTTCGATTAAACTCTTAAAATGGCTAGAAAAAGAGAGCTTTCATGTGAAACTCGACAGTCTATTCTTGTTATTAGAAATGAAGGCTATTCCATGCGAGAAATTGCCAAGAAACTGAAGATTTCCTACAACGGTGTGTACTACTCCCTTCAGAGGACAGCACACACAGGCTCTAACAGAGTAGAAAGAGAAGTGGGAGGCCCGCTACACAACTGAGCAACAAGACAAGTACATTAGAGTCTCTAGTTTGAGAAATAGACGCCTCACAGGTCCTCAACTGGCAGCTTCATTAAATAGTACCCGCAAAACGCCAGTGTCAACGTCTACAGTGAAGAGGCGACTCCGGGATGCTGGCCTTCAGGGCAGAGTGGCAAAGAAAAAGCCATATCTGAGACTGGCTAATGAAAGGAAAAGATTAATATGGGCAAAAGCACACAGACATTGGACAGAGGAAGATTGGAAAAAAGTGTTATGGACAGACGAATCGAAGTTTGAGGTGTTTGGATCACACAGAAGAACATTTGTGAGATGCAGAACAACTGAAAAGATGCTGGAAGAGTGCCTGACGCCATCTGTCAAGCATGGTGGAGGTAATGTGATGGTCTGGGGTTGCTTTGGTGCTGGTAAAGTGGGAGATTTGTACAAGGTAAAAGGGATTTTGAATAAGGAAGGCTATCACTCCATTTTGCAACGCCATGCCATACCCTGTGGACAGCGCTTGATTGGAGCCAATTTCATCCTACAACAGGACAATGACCCAAAGCACACCTCCAAATTATGCAAGAACTATTTAGGGAAGAAGCAGGCAGCTGGTATTCTATCTGTAATGGAGTGGCCAGCACAGTCACCAGATCTCAACCCCATAGAGCTGTTGTGGGAGCAGCTTGACCGTATAGTACGCAAGAAGTGCCCATCAAGCCAATCCAACTTGTGGGAGGGGCTTCTGAAAGCATGGGGTGAAATTTCTCCCGATTACCTCAGCAAATTAACAGCTAGAATGCCAAAGGTCTGCAATGCTGTAATTGCTGCAAATGGAGCATTCTTTGACGAAAGAAAAGTTTGAAGGAGAAAATTATTATTTCAAATAAAAATCATTATTTCTAACCTTGTCAATGTCTTGACTATTTTTTCTAGTCATTTTGCAACTCATTTGATAAATATAAGTGTGAGTTTTCATGAAAAACACAAAATTGTCTGGGTGACCCCAAACTTTTGAACGATAGTGTACATACTATGGTACCCTGTGGAGCCGTGTGAAAGTGATGTTTAGATTGCTATTAGCAAAGGACCGTGCAAAGGACTATGCTAACTATGACATTAGACACTTGGGCCTTTTGTTCAATAGGTTTATTAAGTATGTACAGAGAGATGGGATTCTATATTACTCAGTTCATTCTCTACATTTTCCATGTATTTATAGTAGATTGGGCAGAGCACATTCAAAGAACTGATAAGAATCCTGACCCTTCAAGGGCTGATTTACTTGGGGTCCCATGATAGAAGATCTCATGGGTACTTTTGCCTGACTTCTCCGGGTAGAAACACCCTTGCCATCTAAAAAGAGAAAAAGGTGGAGTAATCATGAACCATCTGGTTATCTATATTAGTCTGTGAACTCTACATTACATAAAATCCATGCTTGTGGCAGTTGTAGAGATCCTCCAAATACTCACAATGTTTACTAAAGCTCGTGTCACTTTGTGGAACTCTATACACATATACAATTATGGTAAATCCACCTGTAGCAGACTTTTACCACTGCGTATATTGAATACATTTTTAGGTGTGGATAGGGATTTGAAAACCTCTATCTATCACAAGTTAGAAGTACATGGAGAACAGCATAGTTTTAGATACCAAAGGCCGCAAAAGTTTTCTCTAAGTAGTCCAAAATATTGGAATCTGGTGCTAAGCGCTATAGGTGACCACAGTTTTCAATTGGAAACACACAAACTAAGATAACCTGAAGATAAATATAATAGTGTTAAAAATTGTGCCAAGGTCTGAGAGGTTACACATTCAGAAATTAATTTACATATTATGGAAAATTATGCAGTTAACGCAACATCACAAGTATAATGGTATCGGCAGGATATCAGATTCTTTCTCAATAGACAACTCAGCTTGACTAGTTGCATTCGGTTGCTATTTTTCCAGTCGGCACAGAATTTTGGTATTTGATAATGGACATTCACTTTAGATTCTTGCGTTTCTTGTAAAAGAATTGATACACAGGTGCTTTGTAAGAGAGCGGTTTAAGTGCAGCATTTTTAACAACGAAGCTATATAGTATTCAGAGGGCAACAGATACATTGCCACGGATTTTACATTTCCAAATGCACATGTAAAAAGCTTCTCCATAGGATACGGTGTTATTTCAGCTAGCCTTGTCACCCCAAGAGCTTTATTCACTCTCGGCTGCTGTTTTTCAGCTGAACTGAAATGAACTGTCAGAGTATGAAAAATACTCCGAGTGCTCCAATTGCTGTTTTTAATCATTAGCTGTTAAATGCTACGGAAGCTTTTGCAGAGCTGAAAATGTGTTTGCTTAAAAAGCAACAGTATGGCATGTTCTAATGCTAAAGACGTATTTCTTCCATGATTGCCTCTGAGGTTTTTTTTCCCCATTATTTTAAATCTTGTGCATTAAATGAAATGAACAGGAAACTTACAATGAACTAATAAATACACTATGTGCACTTTATATGCTCACATTTTGCTATATACTCCCTAAGCAGGTCCTGAGGTTGAAATACTGTGGCTAGAAGTATCCTTGTATATGTATATGTAGTGTGTCCATGGGCATGGAAACTGTGCTGAAGTTATATCCATGGCCGATCGATATCTGCCAGCGGTAATGTGGCTGCATTTTAACACCTGTATTACGTCCATAAGATCTGGACCCTCTGCACCTGCAATCCTTCATTCCCCCCTGTCTGTGAACAAACTCCATGTAAGCCAACGCATAAGATAAAGTAATCACTGTAACTGAGATCTCATTTTTAGGGACCAAATCGCAAAAAGAGTATATTGCTAAATATGAGCACTTCATCTGTTTTTCTTTTTTGTTAGTACCAGAGAGCCCTTTATTTATGTAGAAACGTATTTACCTGCAAGCATTCCACATATAGATGCCAAGGATACTCTTATCCCACCCTTATTAGTTCTTTTCTGATTACAGTCTAAGTTCATGAAATATACAAAAAGTAACAAATCGTTGAAGAAGCAGATTTTTTATTTTTAATATATATTTTTTTATATATTTCAAGGTGTTATTCGTACAGCGGTATCAGACCTTGACCGGGAGTCTCAGGACCGGTATGACCTAGTGATACAGGCAACAGATATGGCTGGGCAGCTGGGAGGACTCTCTGGGTCAACAACTGTCACCATCGTGATTACTGATGTCAATGACAACCCACCAAGGTTCCCCCAGAGTAAGTAAAGGAGATAAATCAGCTATAGTTTGGAGAAACGAGAAATATCCATGTGACAGACTATATGTTTCTTTGGGGTTAAGTTGCATTTTACCAAGTAGAGGGTGTTGCTTTTTTATATTGCTCTTTAATTTGTGACAGTAGACTATATTTACTTCATAGTAATAGCACCATTAAGGTAAGGAGAAGTATCACCAGTGAACAATAAATTTAATCAGCATTAGAATATCTGGTAAAGTCTAGTCAAATATTTCACTGCATCACATTCAATAATATTAACGCATTACTGATATTGATATCACTGATATCTTGATTTTTGTTTTAAATGGTGTAGATATTTATCGTTAATTTTAAAAACTTCCTTTAGTCGGCCATATTGAAAGCACACACTTCCTTCCTACACTGTCTGCATAGATAGTGTATTTTCTGTATAGACAGTGCAACATCTTTAAAGCTGCTGAAATGAATAGGAGTCAAGTAGAGAAATGTCATAATTATTGCAATCTCAAGGAAGTCATGGATACAGGACCCTCTCTCAAAGACCAGGGAGTGACAGGGTAAATGCATACATAACCTTATTTGTGTATATAGTGTATAGTGTTACTATCCTCCCTTATCTTGGTCTCCAGCAGTACAACAGAACTGACATTAAATCACCCACCTTATAATGATAATGAGATGACTCTGCTTAATCTGTCCCAATCTCTACAGCAAAACTGACAAATGAGCTACAGAAAACAGGAAGCCCCAGCCTATTGTGACTGCGCTTGTGGCTAGTGTGAAAACTGGAATATATCAAGATTATTTTTTTTAAGCTGCTAGTATTTAAAAAAATAAAACAAAACACCAATATCGAATATTTTTTTTTACAAATGTCCATAATAAAAACATGATTTAAAGAATCAGTTATTAGAAGAGTTTTTCAAAAGAATGCCTTAAGTGCTTTAGAAAACAGATTTGGGTCTTGAGACCATGGGAAAACCTATTTATCATAGTCTGGGCAGGTCCTTTCCAGCATCGGAGACCTCTGAAAGAAAAGCAGATACATTACTAGGCATACAGCTGTATGAAAAAATATTGTGTTATTGCTTTATTCGATTTGTAAGTGTATATGCTTGTAAATGCTTTACTTTATGGTGATGTGCCTTTATTAACAGGTAATGGTATCTCACTTTGTATTTTGAAAGGCCTGGAAAAACGTCCCAGACACAATTTTCTAGTGTATTTTGCTGCGCCAACAAACTGTGTGAGGAGCACAAAGGGGCGCACTGCTTAACTGATCCAACCTATCGGTATTTAGTGCACGGTCTATGGCCCAGAAAGCAGTAGTCCTGTTAGTGCTGATAATCATGAGATAAGGAGACATCCTCAAGCTAAAGTGGGTTATTGATGGTGGGTTGAGTTGCTAGGGAGCCTCCCAGCAAACAGTAAGAGTGATTCGGCAAGTGGAATTGCCAGGGATTCTCCCATCAAGAGACACTGGTGTATGATGGGTGGAGTTGCCAGGGAGCCTTCCTGCGACAGAAATTGCTAAAGGCCAGAGTTAGAAAGGGCCTGGAGACAAATAGGACATTGTCCAGCATGATGCAGGAGTTATAAGCTCTGTCGGCAAGTAAAATTGGTGAGCCACCATTGCCTACATTGCTATCATTTGCATTTGTGAAACGTTGAAAACCGCGCCTCTCAGCTCCCCCTCGTGGTTGTTGTTAACACCCCCTTGTGGCTGTTTGCGGGAGACTACTGGTCTAGTAAAATAACTGTTATTTGAAACATAACTGGGCCTGCTCTTATAATTGCAACTAAGACATTCCGACTTGCAAAACTCAACTTACAAATTTTTTCCTACAATAATCAGATTAATATTGCAGACTGAGATGGAGAATGATTTTGCTTGAATGTTTGCCATCTTAACTTCAGCATATTGCCACTTCAGCTATAGGCGGACGGTTTGGGTATCTGAGACAGAACAGTTGCCGCAGATACCCTAGTCCAGGTTAAAAACACTTAGCTGAGGTAGAAAGGGACAAGAAGGATCGCAGTGCTTAAACCACACTTACCTCTTCCTATCAATACCATATTAATCAGATATTTTTTAAATACTAAATTTAAGGTGGGGGGCCTTTCTCTTTAGGAAAGGATTTTAGTAGTTCTTAAGATTTAAAATATGATTCCTAAAACTTATAATATTGCCTACTTTCTAGAGCTTTATCGGTTTAGTGTAATCGAGACTGCTCCTCCAGGCTCACTCATTGGTCGTGTAAAAGCAGAGGATGCAGATATGGGAGAAAACACAGACATGTTCTACCAGATCCAGCAGCAAGAGGCGGCAGCATTCTTCAGTGTTACAACAGATACAGTGACTCAGGAGGCTATCCTCAGCATTCTACAGGTATTGACTTTTGAGACATGAGATACAGTACTGTCTGATATCACTGATCATCAAATATGTTACCGGTCTTCATTATATATCTACTGTGAAAAAGTATCTACCCACATCAGATGCGCCCAATTATTGCAAATTTGTCACACCGAATGGTTTATGATCTTTACCCCTTTGCAGGGTGATCATGTAGGCATAACTGATATAAGTAATATTTGTGTTGGGTAACTTTGCCACTAAAATGTGTAGTTCAGAGTTGCACAAAAATGTAAGTTTTTACTTGGTGTTAATAACATTTAATTTTATCCATAAAAGAAATGGAATATAGTCTATTTGATAGTAGGATATAAAAATGTAGGTGCAACAGCTGGGGAGCCACATGCAGAGTGTCCAAGAGCCACATATGGCTCCAAACCTACCGGTTGGGGGAACACTAAATGACAGTACATTTTCTCTAATGCTTGGTACGTAGGGTATCTGTGGTGACAGCCCTGGTATTAGGGCATATTTAATCAATGTTTTTTTACTGCCTTTTCTATCCCTAATACTAGCAGTTCCCAGTTTCCAAATGATATTATAAAAATGTCTACTTTACAGGCTTCAGTTTCTACTTTAGCTGCCTGGATATTGTATATTTCTCCTTTATTTCCAATGATTACTTCCTATAAAAAGACCTGAAATTACTGTGAAATTAAATTACTATCGGTGGTCCTGCAATGTAGAGGTTATGTGAGTTCTCCAGGTCTGCTTGCTTTGGATCATAACACTCTGTAAAGCCTCCAAGGAGTCCTGAGAAGCTCAATCTTCTATACCAAAGGGCATGTGTCACTAAATAGCGTTCTGCTTGTTAGGAGATCTGTGAGGTGTCTGCTCCCACCAAGTGGATATTACATGATCCAACAGAGGGAGTGTGTCTTTATAAAAGTAAACCATTGGTTCATGATACCACACCAAGCAGACCAGAAGAATGTTAAGCATCTCTGTACTACGGTCCCCAGGTAAGTAAGGTTTTTGTGTTTTTCGAGTGAGGGTTCCGGGGTAATAATGGGGGATTAGTGTTACCCTCTGCACCGTCTAACACTACGCCCCGCTTTAGTAATGGACGCTGTCAATCAGCCAGTGTCCATTACTAAGGCGGTAGTAATGACGTTTAAAAGAAAATACAAAGACATAGAAGAAATATTTTATTGAAATAAAAAACTCCCACACATCCCTCATTAACCATTGAAAATAAAAAAACGCTGTCATCGAAGTAGTCCTCAAATTCGACGTAGTCCAACACCCGAACCTGTAAAAAAAGCACAAACACAAAAGAAACCATTAGTAACACAGGTGGTAGGCTTAGATACAGGGCCCATGTGTGATACTGTCTGTTAGACTATGTATCTAAGCCTACTACAAGGTAGGCTTAGATACAAGGCCTCAGCAGATAGTAATCTTATACTGTATAAAATTACTGTCTGCTGGGGTCCTATATCTAAGCCTGCCTTGTGGTAAGCTTAGTTACAGGGCCCTTCAGACAGGATCGCACATGGGCCATATATTAAGCCTACCATGTGGTAGGCTTAGATACAGGGTCCATGTGTGATACTGTCTGTTAGACCCTGTATCTAAGCCTACCACAAGGCAGGCTTAGATATAGGACCCCAGCAGGGTAACAGTAATGTTACAGTTACCCTCCTCTACGGCTCCGCGTGCAGCGGATGTCCCGACACCATCCAGACGTCAGGACTTCCGCTGCGCTCGGGAAGGTGGGTAAGCATAGTGTTATCACGATAGTAACAGGGGCCCGTGTATTTTGTAACATAGGCCCCAGTTACTAAAGTAAACTTTTATAGACTGCTTCCCGGTCACAATTGCGTCCACTGTGACCCCTCTAGCTACACCACTGAATTTGGCAGTCGCCCGGGAATCCGAGGCCCCTGGCCAAAGATCCGGGGATTGGCCCCGGGCGCCAGGTGCTAGCGACGCCCCAGACGTGCCCTCAAGTGCTGGGACCACCCCATGCTGATATATTGTGGGGGGGGGACGACCATGCACGGTGAGGCTTGCTAACCCAGGGAATTAAAAAGTGTAATCAGACAGGGGAGTGTAAAAAAGGATTGATACCAGAGTTAATGGCTGATGATATGATGTCAGCGTGATAAAACAAACTCTGGAACAATGAATGCATATAATTTAAACAATATCCTTGAAAATATATATATATAAGTGGGCTATTAGAGAGTATTGACCTTGCTTATGGACTTAGTCTGGTGTGCCTTGGCTGGGCCTTCGCCATATGTATATATGATGTAAAATGTTGGATTGTACCAAATGGTAATTGATAGTTCTTTTTAATAATCTCTTCTTTAATTATTATGGAAATGTTAAATATGTGTTTGACACTCATTTTAAATAATAAAAATCTTTCTTAATAAAATAAAAAATGAGTGTGGGCTATTAAACCAGAAATTGATTTGAAAAAAAAATGCTTGTCTGTACATACCACATGGGACCTTTGAGCATTGGGGCCACTACTTTTCTAGGCTTTATGAAATACACTGTGATCCCTCTGGCTCACAATTACTGGTGGGTTTAGATCCACCAAAGAAATTAGTGACCAATGATGAATTTATTACCAGAAGGGAAGTGCTCTATGGTGGGATGTTGGACATCAGAGAGCCCAAATACCATTCTAGCCCAAAAAGGAACTTGTTTTTTAAAAATATCCACAAAAAATTCTTATGTTGACGTTTGGGATGTTAAAAGGTATGCCTGTAGTTTGGGGCCCCCTCAAATTTAGTTTTCATTATTCATGTATACATATTGCACCCAACAGCTCCACATGGTTATAGCTTCACCCCAATACCCACCAGATAGGATAGCATTTAAAATGTTCCTATTTTATTTGTGGATGATATATACACCTAATTAAAGAATAATAAATAGTATAGTAAATATTATACACAGCAGACTGGGCAAGCGGAACGAAGCAAATGTGCAGACGGGGGCAGAGCTATAAATTACTGGGCAATCGCTGTGAAAAAATGTTGAAAACTATTTTTAATGTGGAAGGGGAGTCTGACTCCTGTGCTTCTCCCATACTTGTCTGGGATAGAGAATCACTTGCAAAATGAGAGCGCTCTGGGAGTATCTGTAGAAAAGAAGCATTAAACATAAATATACCCAGCTCACATTTTAGATCCAAGGGCATTGTAATAGCCTCAAATGTGTAGTTATAGAAAAGTGAATGCAGAAAATCTCCGAATATCTATCCGTCCGTCTATCTATGAAAATGCTTCTAGTTTGCATTCTTTCCTAATTTACTCCAAATATTCTCATTACAAATAACATTGTCTGCATAACAATTTCAGCAAAAAAAGTCACCTTTGAAATATTTATAGCAAGGCATTGTAATACTCTCATATACGTACTTATATAAAAGCCGAATCTGAATATCTATCTATCTATCTATCTATCTATCTATCTATCTATCTATCTATCTATCTATCTATCTATCTATCTATCTATCTCTACTATGCATGTTCTATCTATCTATCTATCTATCTATCTATCTATCTATCTATCATCTATCTATCTATCTATCTATCTATCTATCTATCTATCTATCTATCTATCTATCTATCTATCTATCTATCTATCATCTATCTATCTATCTATCTATCTATCTATCTATCTATCTATCTATCTATCTATCTATCTATCTATCTATCTATCTATCTATCTATCTATATCTACTTTTCATCTATCTATCTATCTATCTATCTATCTATCTATCTATCTATCTATCTATCTATCTATCTATCTATCTATCTCTACTTTTCATCTATCTATCTATCTATCTATCTATCTATCTATCTATCTATCTATCTATCTATCTATCTATCTCTACTTTTCATCTATCTATCATCTATCTATCTATCTATCTATCTATCTATCTATCTATCTATCTATCTATCTATCTATCTATCTATCTATCTATCTATCTATCTCTACTTTTCATCTATCTATCTATCTATCTATCTATCTATCTATCTATCTATCTATCTATCTATCTATCTATCTATCTATCTATCTATCTCTACTTTTCATCTATCACGTATCTATCATTTATCTTTCATCTAGTAAAATGATTATATTCTGCATTCTTTTTTAATTTACTCCAAATTTCTCATGACAAATAATATTATCAGCAGAGCCATTTGAGGGAAAAGTAGCACCTTCTAAATATTTACATAAATAAATTAGTTGTTGGTATGTTGCCCTCTTGTTTTAATGATGATACAAACTCCAGCTCGCATGGACTCCTAGCATTATTTCACAATGTTCCGGGGACTATCTTGTGATGATACTGAATGCTTGGCTTTCTCACTCTTTGAGTATTCGATAGGGCTAAGGTCAGGTGACTGTGGATGGAAGTCCATAACTTTTACCAGTCCTTACTCATCTTTAATCTTCAAGTAGTGACCCTAGACATGTATTTCGAGTCATTATCCTGCTGTAGTATTAACCCTTGTCCACAAATATCAAAACCAAAGCGTATAATGTAACCCCTTAGAAACGTTCAGTCTCGCCAAGATTTGACACTGAGAAACCTCTTTTTTGCTTAGAATATCTGTTTGACTTCTGGTACTTTCACCTAGTTCTATTGTCATATTATATATTCTACTGTCACAATGTTACTAAATATTGCAATAAATACCTGAGGCATTCACAATCTGAGAGTCATCTGAACATCTTCTTCAATGGAAGGGATAAAAATTAAAGAAGTCTGACCTTTGTACAAAGATTTTAACACAAAATAGCTTAATTTTTAATAGTGCGGGATTTTGTGTATGTCTTCCTTTTACTTTTCTATAACTTTTTTTGTTTTACATTTTCTAAATGATCTATACCACGGCTTCTCAATATATTTCTTCTGGGACCTCGCCAGCCAGAATATGGTAAAGCCTGTTCCTCACCATTGGCCATAATCAATGGCAAATTTTATTTAATTGACTGTAATTTATTTTATAATTGGTCTCGTTACCCTTGTAGAATATCAAAATAAGTAAAAAAAAAGTTGGTTATGTTGCTGAACCAGAGATTTGTGCAACCATAGAAAGAACTAAGCATCCTATAATCACTTCTGTCAAAACTGCCTCACTAGGAGTGCTACACAGACAACGGGAGATGTCTCACCACTGATACCCACCTCACAGCCAGAAGCACTGATCTAGGCAATGAAAACCAGTACAGATTAGGAGTAGACAGGCACTTGCACATGCATAGTCGGAAATGGAACCAAGTTATCCCAGTCCAATGCTGAGTGTTCATCTATTTTTGCTACTCATATCCATTGGCGTACCTACAATAAATGCTGACTATTCCACGAAGGTGTCTATGGTGGTGATAGGGGACCCGGCACTGAACTGCTCCCAGCTTGTTCTCTTGAAGGTGTCATTAAAAATTCTGTACCTGCAGTTTGCTGTTAGCTCCCCCTAGTGGCAGACGCAAGCAGCCATAATTTTACAATTTAGCTCTATCATTGTATAAAGGGAAACAGGAGATTTGATGATCTGCAAAGAGGAAGCTGGAACACACACAGAATATCAAGTTTTCATAACACTTTTCTTCTTTTTTATTTTACTCCTTGGGCAGATGATAAATCACCTATGCATTAAACATTACCCTTACATACCTGGGCAGATTTGGTGTTCGGGAACTTGGGAAAGCCTGGTGACATTTCCTGTGGGAGCTTTACTGGAGGCCATACTGTTAGTTATTCAGCTATCCTAAGAAAATATATAATTAATGAACAGCTACATCAAAGCTGTACTTTCTGATGTTTTTTTCTAGGCAAAATGCTGCAATGGATAAATGGGATAAATAAAGTGACCTGTGGAAAGCACACATTAGACAGTTTACATAAAGACTCTGGATTAATTAGTCCGTGACAACGCCTGTGAAAAATCAGATGTAGTACTACCCACATCTGTGAGAATATTGACGGAACATCTGATGGCAATCACGGGGATCCATCATGATAGCAATTCAATACAGCACAAAGATATTGAAATCCATTGTACTGGGGGAGGGGTAAACCACCTGAGCTCTTAAGTTTAGTCTTTTTTTGTGAAGTGACTTTTTTCTTCTTTGTATTATTGAACACCTCTGTTTTTTCTTTCTTTACGTTATTGACTACTCCTACCCACAGTGAGAGACATAATGATGTGAGTATTCTAAACAATGGCAGAGCCCTAGATCCAGGCTGTGTCTCTGCCACTGTTAAGAGAAGGACAATTTACTGAATATATGCTTTTATGTGCCAAGCGGATTTCAAAACAAAACCATATTTTTTTATATAATTTTTTTTAAATGCATTGACATGGTCTAAATTCAAAATTATTACTCTCTAAAGTCAAATGGTCACCTGAAAAAATATGTTTCAGAGCTGTTCTATTTTTTTAAATCTTTTAATCTATTCAACTAAGGCTGAGTTACTAACCCCCAATGGCAGCCATTACAGTACCCACTGGGGCTTGTCACCCAGATTTTCACATACACTGATCATGCAGGAATAAGTGTTCATACTTGCCAACTGTCCCGAATTTTCCCTGACCGTCCCGCATTTACTCAGACAGTCCCGGCAAATTACTGTCCCGGGACTTGTCCCGGTAACTGCAACAATCAATTGTATCTGCGCCCTCAGGATGCAGATACAATTTAATACTATGGCAGAGCAGGAATCTATACGCTTCCTGCTCTGCCATTCACTCCTCCTGGAGCGAAATCCCCAGCCAAAGCGTTGCCGACTCCCTGGTCGGGGATTCCGCTACAGAAGGTCCCACTGACGTCACTGCCGTTATATGGACAGTGAAGTCATGGCTCTCTCTATGAGAGGAATTCCCAGCCAGGGCATCAGCAACGCTTCGGCAGAGGATCCCAGCACTCCAGGAGTATAGTTACATAGTTGCATAGTTAGTACGGTTGAAAAAAGACACATATCCCTCAAGTTCAACCAAGGGATGGGAAAAGTAAAGGGAAAAATTACTTACCATAAGAGCTAATATTTTTTCATTCTAGGAAATTATCTAAGCCTTTTTTAAAGCCATCTACTGTCCCTGCTGTGACGGCTCCTGCGGTGACTATTCCATAGATTCACAGTTCTCACAGTAAAGAAGGCTTGTCGTCTCTGTTGATTGAACTTTTTTTTCTCCAGTGCCCCCTTGTTTTTTTTAGGGGGTTTTACATGGAACAGGATTTCACCATATTTTTTGTATGTGCCATTTATATATTAATATAAATTAATCATGTCCCCCCTTAGTCGTCTCTTTTCAAGGCTAAATAGGTTTAATTCTTTTAATCTTTCCTCATAACTTAGATTCTCCATGCGCCTTATTAGCTTCGTTGCTCTTCTTTCTATTTTTCCCAACTCCCGGGCATCCTTTCTATGAACTGGAGCCCAGAACTGAACTGCATATTCTAGATGATGCCTCACTAGTGCTTTGTAAAGTGGTAATATTCCATCTCTGTCCCGCGAGTCCATGCCTCTTTTAGTATACAACAATATCTTGCTGGCCTTTGAAGCAGCTGATTGACATTGCCTGTTGTTATTTAGTTTATGATCTATAAGTACACCCAGATCCTTCTGGACAAGTGACTCCCATAGTATAGCTCCCCCTAGGACATATGATGCATGCAGATTGTTGGTACCCAGATGCATAACTTTACATTTATCTACATTAAATTTGTGGATGCCCAAACACTCAGTGTGTTCAAATCAGCTTGCAATTTACAAACATCTTCCATAGACTGAACAATACTACATGGCTTGGTGTCATCTGCAAAAATAGAAATAGTGCTAATAATCGCATCCTCTATATCATTAATAAATAAGTTGAATAATAGTGGTCCCAGCACTGAACCCTGGGGTACACCACATGTCTTACACCTGAGGTTTATTCTGGTGCTGTATTTATGTAGTGAGCTTTGTTCTGGTGTTGTATATACGTACTGAGCTTTGTTCTGGTGCTGTATTTATGTACTGAGCTTGGTTCTAATGCTGTATATATGTACTGAGCTTGGTTGTGATTCTGTATGTATCTACTGAGCTTTGTTCTGGTGTTTTTATATATGTATGAGCTTGGTTCTGATGCTGTATATATGTATGAGATTTGTTCTGGTGTTGTATACATGTACTGATCTTGGTTCTGGAGTTGTATATATGTTGTGAGCTTCTCTTTGGTGCTGTATATATGTATTGAGCTTGGTTGTTATGATGTATATAATTCCAGAACCACGCTCAGTACACACATACAGCACCAGAACTAAGCTCAGTACATAAATACAGCACAAGCACCAATGCAGCTCAATACAGAGACCATTTGCAAATTCTGTTTAACGCCTGCCATATTAGTTTGTGCGGCATAAATCTAGAGCTCACAGTATAGCCAGACTGATGGTAAGAATATGCTGAGAGTTGGTGTTTCACAAAAAAGAACGATACATCGTTGATCGGCGCTCGTTTGCTCCTGTCACACGGAGCTATGGATGGGGACGAGCGGTCGTTACTCGCTCATCCCCATACATTATTATCATGTCGGCAGCACGTCTCCCTGTTTACAAAGGGACATGTGCTGCTGACAACGATATTATTTAACTTTTTTACAAACTATACGATCAGCAGATGATCGAGCGTTTGCTCGTTCATCTGCTGATCCCTAACCTTTTAATGCAGGGCAATTATTGTCAACGAGCATTCTATGAATGCTGGTCTGCATGATAGTTGACCACTGTAAAACCCCCTATAGGGCCTCTCATAGAGCCCCGTGTAGATAGTGCTCCCCATAGTGTCCTTTGTAGATAGTTTCCCCATAGAGCCCCGTGTAGATAGTGCCTCTCATAGAGCCCCCTGTAGATAGTGCGTTCCCTGTAGATAGAGCCCCTTGTGGCATTATTATTATTATTGTTCCCTATAGATAGTGCCCTGTGTGGCGTCCCCTGTAGATAGTGCCCCCTGTGGCGTTCCCTGTAGATAGTGCCCCGTGAGACGTTCTCTGTAGTTAGGGGCCCCTATATAGTCCTCCCCTGTATTTAGTGCCCCCTATATAGTCCTCCCCTGTATT
Source organism: Rhinoderma darwinii (assembly GCF_050947455.1). Lineage (NCBI taxonomy): Eukaryota > Metazoa > Chordata > Amphibia > Anura > Rhinodermatidae > Rhinoderma > Rhinoderma darwinii. The sequence goes on along the minus strand of NC_134699.1, from coordinate 43,006,140 downwards.
TAGTGCCCCCTATATAGTCCTCCCCTGTATTTAGTGCCCCCTATATAGTCCTCCCCTGTAGGTAGTGCCACCTATATAGTCCTCCCCTGTAGTTAGTGCCCCCTATATAATCCTCTTCTGTAGTTAGTGCTTCCTATATAGTCCTCCCCTGTAGTTAGTGCCCCCTATATAGTCCTCTCCTGTAGTTAGTGCCCCTATATAGTCCCCCTGTAGTTAGTGCCCCATATACACTCCTCCCCTGTAGTTAATGCCCTATATATACTCCTCCCCTGTAGTTAGTGCCCCCTATATAGTCCTCCCCTGTAGTTATTGTCCCCTATAGTTTAGGCCCCCAACACTGCCCACAGTAAAAGGAAAAAAACAAACATATTCTTACCTGCCCCGTTGCCGCGCCAGTCCTCCAGTGGAATGACGTGATTGCGACGACTGAATCATCACTAAAGAGCCGAATGGCGAGGCATCATATGCCTTGCCAGGGCAGCGCTAGTCAACTCAATTGTATTTGTGTTCTAAGGACGCAATTACAATTGAGTGCAGGGGACCGGTTCCGGTTTCCCGCTTCACCCAGGTTCTGCGAACCGGCTGTCGTTTTAACAACCAGTTCAGGAGAACCGGGGCGAACCGGCCGGATCCCACCCCTGGTTGTCAACATAACTAGTGCAGAAATTCTGGATGGCCACACCCCACTAACCACACCCACCAGATAAACCATGCCCCCATAAGACACACCCACCAACGACGCCACACTCTAAGTGTCCCTGGAAAAAAAATTCAAATGTTTGCCACTATGCGTCTTGGATTTGCAATATGTAAATCGGACATGTGTGAATGTAGCCTTAGTGTTACAAAAGTGCTGGCAGTTTTATTATAAAAGCATTATAATCAATAATTATTATTATTATTGTTATTAAAGCATTATTATCATGAACCAAGAGGCTCAGGATGAACAAAGCTATAAGTCACTGTCAGATAAGGGAGTACTGCAGTGCATTGTGGGAGAACACAAGCAATGCTGTATCTGTAATAATAATCTATAGGCCTCATATAATAGCTCTTTAAAGGGGACTGTCACAGATATTGATGTGACCAATGGCGTGAATAATATGTTCTGAGTATATTGCTTTCTCTGGGACAGGCAGCTGCTTCTATTGCAGGAACATGATAGGCTTGATCCCGGGCATCCAATTCAAATCTGTAATCACTACTCAACTTACATTCAGGGCAGGGCTTCCTAGTCCCCTTTATGTTAGGTCTACAAGGTCGCGCAACATGGAGATGATAATGTCGCAATGTGACATCGCAAGTAATGATTGTGAATGTGGTCGCGTTACGAGACGACAGTAGCAAAAAATCTGCACCTACTGAATTTTTGGTCCCAGATCGCAAGTTGCAGGCGACATCACCTGCATAGACATTTATGTAAGTCATTTTCATCTGCGTGTTATTTGCGAAATCCTATCTTTTTCTTTTCTTGGGTGTCTTTTGGATATCGCAATGCCTAAATCGAATGCAACTCTGAACCAAATCGCACCCTAATTAAGTCATGCAACAGCAAAGACAAATCGCAAACATTTTTTGACGTGTAGCCCTAACCACAATAGATCCACAGAGCATCTCTGCTATAAAATCTGCTTCCTAGGCAATATACTGTGCTCAACCAATTCTATTCTCTTTTGGAAGAACAGAATTCAGTACGAACACAAATTTCCTTGCTTAGCAGTGTTTACATATACAATGCATAATGCCTATAGATATAAAATATAGAAAGAAATCTTATGACTGGTGCCCTTTAAATATCAGATTTTGATGTCTTTAGTCAGAGTTACTTTTTCGCTGAATGCAAGATTTAAGTAAACCTATCCTTACGGTTGCCCCTGGCCTCACTTCCTTATACCTATTCTCTAGGTGACTATATTCGGCCCCCGCCGGTAAATTATTCATGCATAGTGGACAGCTGTTAAGATTTGTCTAGTCAGTTTCATTCACACTATTTTTTTGGCAGCTTTTTTTTTGTCCCTGGGAAAAGAAAAAAACATATGACACACTTTTCCCAAATTCTCAATTGTACAAAAACTGTATGAAAACAAAGACAGGTTAGTAAGTGGATGAAAAACTTGTCACATTAGCGCCATCTGCTGGAAAATCGAATTGTCTATATCTTAGTTCATGATAAATCATGATATACCTATATTATATACCTATATTATCAAACAATAAGACTACAATCATTTGTAGTCGGCTGTAACCTAAAGAGTTTTTGTTGGTCTTCCCTGAGTCACTTAAGGGGTCAGTGCATGATTTGCCTCTGTCATGGGGAGTGGACTGTATAGGGATCCCAGGAAAGTTACACCAAAAAATTGCTGCGTAAATAGCAATTACATAATATAATACTGGAAATGTGATATTTTATTACAGCCCTGCCTGTTATCCAAAATCTGTTTATATATCCTCCCACACAGAGGGTATTTTTCTGGCATTTTAAACTGCATGAAAAAGCACAAGCATTTTTTTATGGCATTTTTTGGTGCCGTTTTTTATTTTGTAACATTATGAACATGTGTTCTTTCTGGTGCTTTTAAAGTCCTATACAGAAGTCTGTGGGAAAAATGGCAGAAGAAAAAGCCACACTCCTAACATGTTGCCTTTTAAAAAAAATTACACTTATCCAAAATTTGCTACAAAAAAGCCACAAACAAAAACTCTGTGTAGGTCTGAGTTCACACGGGGCGGATACACTGCGTTAAACCCTGCCGCGTATCCACCCTGTGTGCCGCAGGGAATTCCGGGCGAAAAAGCGCACCAAACTGTGGTGCAGTTTTTCGCTCGGAATGTCCGCTGTGGAAAACTGCAGCACTTAGCCGGCTTCCTGAGATAATGTATCATCCTAGGAGACCGCTGTAGCGGCGGTCACATTGGATGAAGCGTCATCCCAGTAGGCCGGCCCTCTGACGTCCTCCAGGACGACCTCCTGGTATGATGTTTCATCCCATGTGACCAACGCTGCAGCCTGTGCTGGAGGGACAAATGCAGACTCCTGGGTAAGTATGAGATTTTTTTTTCTGAGTTGCGTTTTTTTGGGCGGAATCGCTGCGTACCCGCCGCAAAAAATGCAACAACTGCTATTTGTCGCGGGATTTACCTCCCCATTGAATTCAATGGGGAAAACCCGCAGCAAATAAGCAGCGTTTACGCAAATACAATTGACACACCTTAGATAAATTTTGGAGCATTTTTTCCGCTCTGTATTTACGCAGTCTGTGGATGAGATTTGTTTTATCTCATCCACTTTGCTGCTACTGTATTTGCTGAGGATTTTCCGCAACTAATTCCGTTGCGGAAAAAACGCAGTATTTACGCAACCTGTGAACTGACTCTAAATAGGCTTTGTCATGTTTTACCTTAGACTGTAAAGGCTATGTAAACCTTTGATACATTTTTTTTTTCTTTAATAAAACAACGTATTAGAGGATTTTGGACAATTTTTTGAATTGGTTGTTTATTAAAAAAAATATATATATTTTTTGAGAAACAGCTTCTGTGTATGCAAAATACACAGAAGCTGTGTCTTGCGCTCTAACCTGATTCGGGTTGCATACAAGCCCCGTCTCAAAGAGCAAAACATTTTTTTTTATATAAAAGAACAATTAAAAAGTTGTCTAAAATTCTCTAATATGTTGTTTTATAAAAAAGAAAAAAAAATGTCCTCAAAGGTTTACATAGCCTTTAAAGTAACGTCTGGCTGTAGCGGTTTTTTGTAGAAAAACACAGGCAAAAAAAAAACGTTGTCAAAAACCCCACGAAAACTTGAGCAAATTCTGCATATGATTCCAACCTTAGGCCAGGTTCCCACATAGCGTAAACACTGTGGAATTTCTGCAACGGAATTCTGTGTGGAAATTCCGCAGCACTTACAGTAGCAGCAAGGTGGGTGAGATTTAGTAAATCTTATGCCCACGCTGCGGGAAAAAAATGCAGCGTAAATGTTAAAAACTTGACCTGCGGTGCGGAATTTCATTCCGCAGCATGTCAATTTATGCTGCGTTTTCGTTGAATTTCTGCTGTGGATTTTCCCCATTGAATTCAATGGGGATGCAAAACCCGCAACAGAAAGCCATGGGTTGCGACTTTTGCGTGTATTTGCAGTGTTTACGCTGCAAAAATCGCAACGCCGGAAAAAAAACAAACAAACATACTTACCCAGAACGCCCTCATTCTCCGTGAAATCTGGCCTCCTGGGATGACATTGTATCTTATGTGACCGCTGCAGCCAATCCCAGGCTGCAGCATCACATGGTCTGAAATTTCATCCAGGGACGTCAGAGGAGGGAAGGGGATAAGTATGTGTGCTTAACTGCACAATGTGGAGTGGACATTTTTCGGACGGAAAGTCCTGCGGGTTCCAGGTCAGATACGATGCGTGGTTTTTACTGTGGGGTTTGTTCCCACACACAGGATATGCTGTGAAATTTCTGCAAAAGGAAATCTTCAGTGGAATCTATAAAGAAAACCGCAGAAATCTACACTAGTTTTGCTGCACATATTGCTGCGGAAAAACACTGCTTTTTCAGCAGCGGTATTACCTGCGGATTTAGTGTTAAACATTGATTATGGCAAATTATATGTGCACCTGTGGATTTCCAAAATGCAACAAAACAAATCTGTTGTGAAATGTCTGCTCCCCATTGAAGTCTGTGGGCGAAACAAGCAACATCCCTGCACAGAAACCACAGCATAAATTGATGTGCTGCGGAATTGAAAGTCACACCACAGAACGCTTACCACACAACTTTTCTGCGTGTGTTTTATCGCAACGTGTGGCTGAGATTTGCCTCATCTCATTCACTTTGCTGCTACTGAATATGCTGCGGAATTTCCACACAGAATTCCATTGCAGAAATTCTGCAGCGTATATGCTAAGTGGGAACCAAGCCTTAAAGTGGCTCCAAATCTGCAGCCTTGTTTTAGATTGAGCTAATTTGCTTTGTTTAGCATATGTGATTCAGATATCTACAGAACAATTTAGGGATGTTCAGTGTACACACTAGAGCAGGGGTCTCAAACACGCGGCCCCCGATGCTGTCATCTGCGACCCACGGGGCACCGTAGCTCCCTCGGGAGAGGAGAGAGCAGGCTGAAGGAGGAGTGTGCTCCTTCATCATGTCCCAGAGCAGAGCTTATACTAGCGCTCTGCTCCGGGACTCCTGCTCTTAGGAAGCCCCTGACATCACTGTCCATATATGGACAGTGAGCAGAGCTAGAAGCGACTCTGCTCTGGGACTCCGGCTGGAGAAGCCCCTGACATCACTGTCTATATATGGACAGCGATGTCAGGAGCAGAAATGGAGTCCCAGGCACAGCGCTAGTAGCGCACTGTGGCACTATCTAAAAAGGGTCTGCCCAATCTAGATATTCTTGTGTCTGCCGAACGCTGCCAACTGAGCAACCAGAATGCATTTAGCAACACTAATGCCCCATGCACACGAACGTATTTTGCGGGTGAATTGCAACCCCATTAATTTCAATGGGCCCATGCACACGACCGGGGTGACACTCCGCGGCCGTTTGAGCCGCAAATCACGGCTGTGCACACCACTAGGGTGCATGAGGCCTGAAAACTGGATTGTTAAAATAAACACGTGGAGTAAACTCGCAAATTTCCGTTAAGTTTAAACCTAGCGCTATTATTATAGTAATGTAGTTTTATCATAGTAATGTAGTATTATAGTAATATAGTGTTAATATAGTAATGTAGTATTGTTATAGTATTGTTGTATTATAGTAATGTCGTTTTATTATAGTAATGTAGTATTGTTATAGTCATTTAGTATTGTTATAGTAGTGTAGTATTTTTATAGTAATGTAGTATTGTTATAGTAAAGCAGTATTGTTATAGTAGTTCGAATAACTAATTGATTAACAATAATTTTGTATTGTATCAAATTTGAGAGTAATGCGGCCCGTCAACTTCACATTTTTTCTATGTGTGGCCCATTTACCCGCCGGTTTGTGAGACCCCTGCACTAGAGACATGTCAGAGCAGCTTAAGTTCACTCCCCGCTGACAACTCGGTGGTGGGGACCGCCCAGCTGTTAATGTATTCCCAAATTAGCAAATCTGCCGCCGAGATGAACTGGCTGATTGCCAGGAAATGGAAGAGGATTGCAGGGGAACGTGGACACAAACAAAGATAAAATAAACTGTGGAATCAGGGAGAAGCCAGCTATAAAGGTATGGCAGCAAATTAACATTTCTAGGGACATTATCGGTCCGATTTAGAATGAGAAATACAATTATAGTTTGCTTTTTGAGATTTATTAACTCCCTTAATGCTAGCTGATGAAATGCACTCATATGCCTTCTAAATAATATGTTTATCCATCATATATGCCTGATCAATACTTCTTAATGACATGTTACTTTGCAAATGGAGTTGCCACTGGCTACAAACAAAATGCCATGTCCTCTCCTGGCACAAATGTTTTGTCCCTGTAGCTCATCAGGTTGCTCTCACTTTGGGACTCTTTATAATTTAAAGGAAACTACTTACTATTGATTTATGAAATTTATGGTCATCTAGGAAGAAAGAGAGGCAGCACTTTTGTCAGATCCCATGGGGCTAAATTGTACCACATAGGGATAAATAACCTCTTAGAGTTCGAGCAGAAGGAAACTATACCATAACTTTACCATAGGGATCTCATTAGCACCATCACTAGTCTAGTGGTTTACATTGAGCTCTACAAAAGAGGACAGCTTGCTTTAGTACAGAAAGAATTGGATATTAATATAACTAAATTAAAATACTGTATAACCGGGTCATTATAGTGATATATGTATTAGTTAAAGGAACAGTGTCACCAAAATTTTTTTTTTATATCAGTTTTATGTTAGGGTTTTATTAAAAACGTTTATATTTATTTGTGTGTTACTTTTTTCTATTTTTACACTTTTTCTTCCCTATGGGGGCTGCCATTTTTTTTTCCATTTCTGTATGTGTCGATTAACGACACATACAGACATGGAATACGGCAGCTCCAGTCCCATAGGTACTGCGAACGGGGCCCGTTCCATCCACTATGGTGTACGCCGTGTGTGTGGGAACGGCGCATGCGCCGCTCCCACACAGTCCAATTTGAAATGCGCGCCGCCCGGCGCCATTTTCCTGTGGAACGGAAGTCGCGGGCGGACAGTAAGATTACTACTTCCGGTCGCGACTTCCGGACTTGTGCACATGGAGCAGCGGCAGAAGACGGAGCGGACGGACCGGAGGGAGCGGCGGCGACTGGAGCAGGTAAGTGATTTCTATGTATGTTCGTGTTTCAGTGTGTGTTTACTAGTATATGTAAACCTTCTACACTGTGTGTTAGCTCAAAAAATGGCGACACACAGTGTAGGAGGTTAGACCGTTCAAACCCCTCGTTTCTCCCGGCACTAGCCAGGATAAAGGAGGGGGGGATTCTGAGAGCTCACTAGAGCGAGGGATTTTTTCCCAATTTTGCAGCATAAAGCAATGTGGTTGCTTTACCACATGCAATGCTGCAATTTTGGGAATAGCTCCATCTAGTGACCAGTGCTGGGAAATATTATAAATTGAATCCAATTTATAATATTTCCTGACTCGTGAAAAAAATAAAAAAAATTAGAACAATGTTTAATCACCTACACACTAATTGTTTAACTAAAAAAAAAAAACATGTTTTGCTGGCAACACATTCCTTTTAAAGGATTATAAAATGCACATTTTCTAAAATTCAATTATTGGATGAATCCAGTGGACTGTCAGCAGCTCATATAGTATGACTGTTTATTTTTTGGGATATAAGTTATATAAAAGTGTGTACCAGTTTTCATATACCTTCATTCAGGAAACAATACACTAACCCTTCTCAGCTGTGATGACCGATGGACTACTTAAAGGGGTTTTCCAAGAAAGCACATTCATGGCTTACTTTTAGGATAAGCCATCTATGTATATGTAATTAGTGGGGACCCCCAGTTGTCAGCGTTGCTATCTGGAAAAACATTGAAGGGGCTGCTGTTCTCAAGGCCCCTTTGCTCTGATTGGTGGCCGTCTCTGAGGTTGGGACCCCCACCAATCAAAATATCTATACCTGGAAAACCCTTTTTAACTAATGACAACATATTTTTCCCATCTCTCCTGTCTTGTTATAGGGACATGTTTGTGACATAAACTATTGTAATTCCTTATTGGCATTTGCTATCATGTCCAATAATAATCTCCTCAATTTTAATGTGATTCCTTTGTAATATACAATCTGAAACATAGAGTCAGATACTAAATAGCTCTGTATCTCAGATTGGACAGTATAGTCTGATATTTCTGATTTTAACATATGCTCAGAGAGAAAGCCCAGTATCTCACAATTTTTACCTAGAATTTTGTTATGAACTGAGGTCATAAGTGGCCCTAAGGTTGATTTCCCTAGGCGTATTGCCTAAAGAAAACTTTGGCTTAGGAACCTGAGTGAACGTTCACTTACCTGAGCTGTTCCCTATCAATGGAAGATGAAGATCATAGGCATGGAGTCATCAACCAGCGACCACATGCTGTATGGCACAGAGTCATCAGGCAGAGACGTGGTAAAAAACATGGAATCCATCAGCAATAGTTGCTAGGGGGGCACAAAATCATCAAGAGCAAGCACAATGAGATCCAGCCAAAGGCTCAGCAATAAGCAGTCACACATGATTTAAGGCAAGAGAGAAGTCAAATCAGGCCGACTGAAATTCAGAGATCAATGATCAAATACAGTGGGTAGAAGCAGCAACACAGTGCTATTCCTGGCACCATATTGGATGTAAAGAGAGTCTTGATTTGCCAAGTAGGTAGCTCTTACTGTGCTTGTACCCCAGTCTGCCACGTCCTCTGCGACCAGAGCATTGGCTGGACCAATTGATCCTGGCCAGGTAAGTTTATTACACATGGATTTCCTGCGAACCTAGCGCAAGTAAAACAAAGCCAATCACTAGCCCATACATACATACATATTGAATTAAATTAAACCATAGAAAAGTGAAGCCTGTAACAAAGTTTCCTTTTCTAGGATTGACTGGTTTCCTAGCGATAGCTGGCATTTTAACTATATTCCTCGAATCAGCAAGTCCACTTTAAATACCCATTAATGCAACAGGTTTCATCCTTAGAAACCAACAGTATTCAGTTCATTTGCAGAATATATTATGGTGATTTGTGGAGTAAGCTGCATTGACATGTGCACAATTATTTTATTTATTAGCTTTCTCAAATTTGGCCAACACAGCCCGTGAGCCTCCTGACTCCAGACTAAACATCATTTAAATTCCAGGGCTGGAGAAATGTCTTTTTATCCTAAAGTAATTACAAGGCAATCATTAATAAGGTTATTCTTGAATCCGATGTAGGCAGAAATATTGAGAACGTCCATTTATCACACATTATAAATAAGGACACAGACACTGAGGTGATTGCGAGTAATTGATATTTGCATCTATTTACTGTTGTCATGTTGAAATTACATATTACTTTTTTATATTGTCAGTGCTGGGAGAAATTGCCATAGCAATCTATTATCAAGAAGATTTCTTCACCTTGTCTTACAGCCTCTGGATTTTGAGACCCAGAAGGAGCACTCATTAGTTCTAGAAGCCCAGAACCGCTTTTTGGATCCTCGCTTCTCTGATCTAGGGACTTTTCGGGATCAGGCAATTGTCAAGGTGTCAGTGCTGGATGTAGATGAGCCTCCTAAATTCCACGCTCTGAGCAGGATTATAGAAGTGTCAGAGGATGCACATGTTGGCTCTGTGATTGGGGCGATCACAGCTACTGACCCAGACAAAGCAAACAACTCCATCAGGTATTATGCTGAATGGCAAAAGGAATGTGTGTGGAAGATGTGTGGGTCGTGTTAAAGAATGAATATTATCCCCTTCCCGTCGCAGCCATTTTTTGATTTGTCATTTTCGATTTTCGTTTTTCGTTTTTCACTTGGAGCCTTCCAAGAGCCATAACTGTTTTATTCTTCTGTCAATAGAGTGGTGTGAGGGCTTATTTTTTTGCGGGTGGAGTTGTAGTTTCTATTGGTGGCATTAAGAGTACCGTATATTCTTTGCGGGCTGAAATAAAAAAAAAATATATTCCTAAATAATTTTTGGGGTTTTGTTTTTATGGCTTTCATCGTGCAATAAAAATGACAACTTAACTTTATTCTGTGTCTCAATAAGATTATGGTGATACCAAATGTATATTTTTTTTATATTTTAAAATTTGATTTGTGTCGCCACATTTTGAAAGCCATAACTTTGGCTCATTTTTTGCGAGACAAGCTGTAGTTTATATCGGTATAGTTTTTTGATACATATAATTTTGACCAAAAAATTCTGTTGGCACCCCCACACCATCTACTATACATACAGTGTACAAATGACCATACCATACAATGCCTAATTATAATCATCATATAGTATGGTGGCCAAACAGTGCCATACATTCACCAAATAACCTTTCCATACCATTGCCCAAATAACAATGATCTACTGTGCTGCCACCATCATTAATTCCAAAAATAATATGCCGTACAGTGTCTAGGTAAAAGTGCCACGCAGTGTTTAAGTAAATACCACTATACAGTTCTCAAATAATACCATCATGCAGTGACTGCTCCATACATACAGTAATCTACAGTGCTATACAATGTCTAAATAATACTGCTATACAAATCAAATAAAGATTCATAGTGGTCATAAACCTTGGGTGCCATGTCTTCTGTGGTGTCCTCTTCAGGATGGGGTGGCTGAAGCACCCTGTGCGACTGCACAGGTTGCACACTTCTAGAACCTCTCCTGGATGAATAGATCTAGTAATACAGCTATATTTAGTAGAGTTGGGAGGATACTGCTGTGAACAGTGAGGTTCTATGTATACGGCTCTGCCTGTACAGCGTATCTCTGTGAAATAGGGCTGTAGGCACTCTATGTGCCACTACCGCATTGTGCCGATGAGCGTCACCATATTATGGAAACATTATACACTAGAAGCATTGAACTGTTTGTGATCCTTCCATGACACTGCCTTCCTCTTATTCCATCTCTTCTTAAATCCAAACCTATTTATCATCGACACCCAGATACAAACTAGACAAAACTTCTAATGATGGGATTTTCGAAATTGATGAAGAGTCTGGCAAAATCAGGATAAACAAATCCCTGGACCGTGAAACCTCTGGGTGGCACAATTTGACAGTGCAGGCTACGGAAGCAGGTTAGTATAGTTCAATCGTATTTCTTGAATTCATGTCTTATTTTTCTTCAAAATTGTTATCAGCAAATCAATGTTTATACCACCTGCACCTTACTCTCAGTAAGCAAGCCAAGTACTCAGAATTTAGGCACCACCATAATTTACCTCTTTAAGTGCATACCTCTGGTCATACTTTTACTATGTACACCCTTCTTCCCATAGGTATAGCTATGCTTTCTTTCACCTGGGGCAAAGATTCAGTTCCCTCTACCCCAACATTGAGCGCCGCGGGCAAAAAATGCTGCGAAAACCGCTTTCTCTGATGGAAACGCTTGAAGAAAGGGCATGACACTTCTTTTTCCCATGAGCGTTTTTTTGAGTTTTTGAGGCGATTTTGGATCTTTTTTAATGCAGTTTCAGATGCGGTTTCCACGTCAAAAGCCACGCCAAAGAACTCTGTGTAAACAGGGCCTAAATTAGATTCAAGGAATTTATCCAAATGCCTCAGTAGGGTCACAAAAGATTTTTTTCCTGCGAGATGAAGTTGGCTACAGTCACTGAGAGTCACAGAGAGGACTGAGAAAGGCAGAACTTGATGGATATGTGTCTTTTTTCAATCTATGTACCTAGGGAGAAATTATATTGGGGGATTCAGGAAAGTGGAGGACTTTACTCTTTTCAGAAGGGTAGGGAATGCTAAACTGGAGCAGGTTATTTTTGAGAGCAGTGAAATAACCTAATTCTTTATGGTTTCAAAGTGTCTGCCTGCTGTTGAGTTAATTTCTCTTAAAGTGCCAGCCCCCGCTGCTTACACATCACCTTACAGCAGATCTGTTAGCTAAATATGTTGTGCTATGTAAGGGCAGGATATTAGAGCTACAAATCCGTACTCCTAATATCCAAAAGGGCAAAAAAAACATTTTTTGTGCTGTTTCGGTAATAGAAGCCATGAAAGAAAACAGCAGACTGATTGTTATAAGTCTTCTGTATTCATGATGGGAGGGCCTCCGATCCCCCCGCCCCTCTATACAGTGACTGACAGACTGATATACACAGCGGTCACCGCGTCTCTCACTATCTCCCATTGGCCGTATGTCATCTAGAGTATTGATTGGTGTTAGATGGTATTATATGGGTTTACACATTCTTATTAGTGTACAATCTTTATATAAGGCATGTAGTGATGTCATTATTCTCAAGGTATAGTTCTGGTAACATTGAAGGTGTTATAGTACATAAGTAACCATTACCGTAATATGTTTCCTACAGATGACCCAGAAAAAGTTTCAGTTCTCTCCTTAAGGATACGCATCCTGGACGTAAATGACAATCCTCCAGAGCTCGCTACACCCCATGAATCTTCTGTATGCGAGGATGCTCTTCCAGGACAGGTAATGTTCTATAATCTATACCTATGTGAAGGTTACCAAAGGGACTGCAAGACATTCTTGGCTAAATCTTTACTTCTACTCGCCTGCCCATTTCCAATTTTTCCCAACCCAGTTACTATGACAAGCTGCAAAACCTGTCTTTAATTTTTTTTTTATTGCAAATAACACTATATATCCCACTAACTTCTCAAATGCACTATTAGATTTTCATTAGAAATGATGTGAGATCCTTAAGCCATGCAAGAAGCTTCCCTCCGCAAACTGTTTTGACACATTGGCCCACATTTACTAATGCTGTCTTAGGCTGGATGCACACGAGCATGTTCGGTCCGTAAAGGACGGAACATATTTCGGCCACAAGTCCCGGACCGAACACACTGCAGGGAGCCGGGTTCCTAGCATCATAATTATGTACGATGCTAGGAGTCCCTGCCTCTCCGTGGAACTACTGAAAACATGATTACACTACGGGACAGTTGTCCCGCAGCGAGGCAGGGACTCCTAGCGTCGTACATAACTATGATGCTAGGAGCCTGGCTCCCTGCATTATGTTCGGTCCGGGACTTGCGGCCGAAATATGTCCGTCCATTACGGATCGAACATGCTCGTGTGAATTCAGCCTAATAGTTAGACAGGCGTAAACTTTCAACAAGCCGGCATGAAATGAGTCAAATTTAAAACAGTGTTGCATGCTAGGTAATAATTTTGGTGCATCTTGTATGATCTGTTTTAACACCTTTCTCTTCCTTATACCACTTTTTATTTGGCTTATTTTTCTCCAGATTTTTGTGCTAGTTGCACCCAAAAAATTGGAGAGGGTTGTTGGTGACAATTGCATCTAATTAATTGCAATTTGCAAGTCTCTTAATAAATCTGGTACATTTGGAATTGTCTAAATGTTAGATTGCTTTTTTACGATTGTTATGAGCAGCCGTACATAATGAATTTAGGACAATATTCTTAACTAAATAACTGAATATCCTACAGTATTTCATAGATTTTTCCTGTCTGACTTATTCATCTATTTAAATCAATGTAAATGTGGAGACATTTATATTGCTAGCTGCCAGGGTGCTCTTGGATTGTTATTTAGTCACTCTTGCTCTCAAGCACATAGAGTAACATACATAAGGTCATCTGCAGAGAGGAAATGGTGGAAAAGGCAGAAGAAAGGAAACCCTTGTTTTATATACTTGTATGCATGCTTTATGACCAGGTGACCAAAGACAGAGACCATAGCCTCCAGAATGGTTGACAGTAGTTACAAATTCTATCAATAATTACATTAAGAATATCAGTTCTGGGGAGGTGAAATACTGTACAGGATTACTCATTATAGGACTGATAATTTTATTATTTCAGCAGAAAGGCACTATAACAGGAAGGTTCAATTCATGGGTGCAGAACAGTGTAGAACACCTTAACCCAAATTTTCACATACAAAGTCCAAATGTAACGGCTCAGTATAATGGCTATTTGAACTGACACTGCATGAATGATTTCTGATTCTGAATGCAAATAATCTTGTTATAAAACATGAATTTCTGTGTTTGTGATAAAATATGTATTATCCATCCATATTAAGTTTGGAGAAATAATGTGTGCTCCCTTTGCTGTAGCTGATTCAGACTATCAGTGTGGTGGACCGAGATGAACCTATGGGGGGGCATCGATTCTACTTTAGACTTGCTCCAGACCCCAGCGCCGAGCATCACTTTACTCTGCTCAATGTCAAGGGTGAGCCATATGCTGGTCACCTACCATACATCAAGTCATACCATTCATGCCATACCATTAGCTTCATTATAAAGATCCACAAATTAGTTTGTATTACTTTTCATCTGAATTCACATGAGATACATTTTACTGACACTATTTCCTATAAAAGAAAATGAGGTGTTAGTCAATATTAAGATCAATAGTATAATTTTATAATGCATTTTAATCCCATAAGCTTGTAATGTACTCGCACCTGTGCTTATTGCTTCCTCCTGCTGAGTAATGCACTACACAAGCCGTGTCAAGAGAAGTAGGGAATGGAAAGTGACAATGCCAATGTGAACATTTCTGGCTCAGAAAATGGTTGTCACGTTTCAGTCTAATTCAACTTTATATATATCCTTACTATATCAACACTATATCAAGGCCCAGATGTACTAAGACGGGCCTGTCATACGCTAGTTTAAGTCTGAATCCTGCAGGAGTAAGATGCAACTAATTCATTAAGAGTTGCACACCACTTAATAATTGAGTCAGATTTTGGGCTGTCCGTGCGCTATAAAGTTAGCTAGTGGCTGCCGTAAATTTCCGCTATAATTTACGCCACTGTCTGACGTAAAATATAGTGAATTTGTCAGACCAGGGATGACCACGTCCCTTTTTCTAAGCCAAGTCCTCTTTTAAAGCTTTTTAATCCAGAATGCCGGCCTACGGCCTAACCCCTCTAAGTACTATAGGGTAGGGCAGTTTTGAGTGCAGTTCCTCTTTACGAATAAGAAATGTTGGCATATGCCATGGGTATTCCAGTCTCTATTTATAACATAAGGAAACATGCAACTTTCTAATATATTTCAGTTTAAAATACTACCCACATACTTTCTTACAGCAGTGCAGTAGACAACTGTATCAGCACAGTGGAATGGTTTGCCCATGGGTATGTTCCGTGTAGTGCATCTTTGGGATAAATTGGATGAAACATGGTCCCGGTCATGAGTCTTATGTCATAAAACTGTGTGAAGCTAAATTATGTCGGGGGTCATGTGATGCATTATGTTTCATCCTTTTTAGTCAGCCTATAGATGCATTATGTGTAGGGCACCAACACCAATGCAATTCTATTGGGCAGAGCTCTTAAGTTGCACACGTGTCGCCGGGACATGACCATATCAGATTTTCACATTTAAATCTTCCCACTGTCTTCTACAGAAAAACATGTTACCATGTGCCCTTACTCTTATTGACTCTATGTTCACTCTCTCCCAATACTTAGTTTTTCCTACATATTTTATCTCTATAGATACTTTTGTACTTTACTATCTTATTGCTGCTTCTTATTCATATATACTGTATTTATACTTATTATATATATATATATATATATATATATATATATATATATATATATATATATATATATATATATATATATCAATATCCATAGGAAACATTCTAACTAAATTATATCTTACAATACACCTCCTGCAACAGCAGGAATAGTTCTATGTATTGCATGTTTTCCTTCATACACATGCTAACCTCCATTTCTATATTTGTACTTACTTACAAAGTGGTCTCTGTTGTCTAAATATGAAAGGGGACCTGTCAGCTCTCTTGACAAGTTTGCTTTAGGAAATACTTGCCTTCCCTAAAAATAAAATTTTTGGAGCATCCTTTCTCAATGTCTTTGTATACGCACTAACACTGCCCAATCCGTATTGTCAATCTGTGAACAGACAAACTACAACCAAGGAGAGAGTAAAGCCAAATTGTTAATTTATTCCTACATTTCCAGGTGGAATAACAGAGAAAAGGCACAGTGCAGAGTTCTAAGAAACGATGCTCCAAAATTGTTATTTCATGGGAATACAGGTATTTACTAAAATTGACATGTCAGGAGCAATGATAGTTCCTCTTGCAATTCCATTAGCTACATTTGTGTGTCTTGCTCTATTTTGTCTTAAAGGTGAACTCCACATAAAAGTAAATTTTTAACCAAATTCCCCACTTGCCAAACTAGTACAACCCTAGAGATCCTACTGTATAGTTCCCCACAGGTGGGCAACTAAAAGATTTGTTGCAACAGGAATGAAAGTTTGGAAATTGCTTGAACTACCATATTTTAAGTTGTTTAAATCAGAGTTTTTAGAATTGCCACTAAGCGTGTTTATCGCACTAGTTTCTAATAAGGAAAATGGTTAAAAGTTACCCAATTCCAGGAGTTCCTCTTTAATGTCAAAGTTAATACCATGTATTTCTCCATTACAGATAACACAGCTTCTGTACATACACATCGAATGCCATTTGACAGAAGGGAGCAGGATATGTTTATCTTGCCAATACTGGTTGTAGATGGAGGCACTCCGGCTTTGAGTAGCACAGGAACTCTTACCATTCGAGTGTGTGGTTGTGACAGCACCGGTGCAGTGCAATCATGTAACACCACTGCATATGTGATGGCTGGAAGTCTGAGCCCTGGAGCGCTTATTGCATTGTTGGTGTGTGTTCTGATACTTGTAGGTGAGTTAAAAGGTCTTTTGTTACCTTTCTAGTTTCCCAATTTAAGGTAATTCTCCTGAAATACAACTACAAATTGAATTCCCCAAACCTCCATATGAAGTAACCAATGCACTCCAATTCTACCGCCATAATTCCTTAAAAGGGTTGTCAAATTAAGACAACCCCTGTCTATATGCCCTATTTGGGCATATTGGTATCATAGAGGAAGGTTTCCCACCTGGGAATCCTCTCTATTATCCATTAGAGAGCTACTGTAAAGAGGGGCTCCCATTCTGGGGAACCAAGTACGACAATGTCATACCACATATCTTCTGCAGCAGCAAAATGTATTTCCACTTACAGCTTTCCCCAGACTTAATAGCTGATGTCTGAGGGTTTTTTGCTGCCAGACTGTGAGTCCTCATTTAGAGGAGAGTGTTATAATAAAAAGATCAACCGAGGAACGTCAAACCCTGACAATCCAATGGTAAAAACCCCAACTTAGGGTAAGGGTAAACTAATTCTTAAAACACATGGCATCTCCATAAGCAATGCATTAAATCCATTGTATTGTGCAGACCTTTTGGATGCCTAGATGTATCCCTCAGGCCTGCTCTAAATAATTTTAGTAGTGAATGGTAAGTCCTATATGTAAAATACTATCACTCAATTGAGGCATAAACACCAACAACTCCCAGCAGTAAAACAATAACACCTGTGCAAGTGCTTGGCTTTCTACCAGACTGTTTAAAGGGATTTTCCAGACTCAGATGGCTAATCAGCTGACTATACTATAAAATAACAAAAAGAGTTGCATTCCTCTTTTCAAATCCCGATGCTCCTTGCACCATTTCCCTGTCTCCATGGCCGCATTGGTGATGCGTAGACCTCACTGATGTCAGGACTGCTGTTAGTGATGTCGAGACGACACACCATCGCTGGTGTTGGGTAAACAAATACTGACAGGGTCCAGGAAAAAGTTGGAGCAGGAGTGGCAGGCAATGCAAAAGTCGATTTGGTAGTTTATAGCATAGTCAATTGATTTATAAAAAAATAAATCTGGAAAAGGAAGACTTCTTTAGAATGAAAATGATTAACGCTGGACAATATTTCAATGGGTACATGGTAGTAAGTTGGTGACAGACCCCACTAGCAGCGGCTTATTTCCAATGGGAACGGGCATGGTTCAGGCATGTTAAAATCCAATGTGCCCAATTCTTCTTTTCCCATACATCTGTAATAGGGGACAGTCAAACAATCTTGCCGAAATTGCCATGTTCAATCAACTTTTATTTAATGTGTATGGCGGCTTTAGGCGAAGTCTACCCCACAACATATAACACTTTTCAGGAACTAAATCCAGAATGAAACAGACTAACTTAGTATTTCAAAGGAAATCCACAAAATCCAGCAGATATCACAGACATAAAATATTTTATTCTCAAAACTATGGGGATTTATGATCATTTTAGGAACACAAACAGTACCAACTGATAAAAGTAGATATAATAAACACAATCGCAGACGTTCAAGACTCAAAATAATTATACAGCCTGGAATCCATCTTTAATATTGAAGCTAAAACAGTATTATAAATAAACATCTGGCACTTTTTGAGCATAAAGCTCTTAGTCATGAGGCTAATCCTTGTTAGATTATCATACTGTACTATGTCATTTATACATTCTCTCTTTTATTGCCTGCAGTGCTGATTCTTCTTATTCTGGCTCTAAAACGGCACCATCAGGGTCACCTTTCATCAGATGAAGATGAAGATATGAGGGATAATGTCATTAAGTACAATGATGAAGGAGGAGGAGAACAGGATACAGAGGCATACGATATGTCAGCTTTGCGCAGCTTGTACAATTTTAGTGACGGGAGTGAGACCGGAGGGGACAGTGCTCTTGCTACTCAGCGTCACCCCTTGCCTCAGTGGTTTCCAGGAGCTGAATTGGACTTCTCACTGTTTAAGGACTACATCAGTAGGAAAGTGCGGCTGGCAGATCAGGATTCATCAGTGCCTCCTTATGATTCCTTCCAGACTTATGCCTTTGAGGGCTCAGGCTCCAGTGCTGCATCTCTCAGTTCAATTAGCGGTTGGTCTACAAGTTCAGAGCAAGACTTTTCTCAGTTGGGATCTTGGGGTCCCAGATTTCGTCAACTGGCTTCTCTATATGCGGGACACAAGGGACATGAAGAAAGCCAGAGCTCCTAGCCCAAGTCAATCCCTTAATTTTCAGGGTACCAAGACCTTATTCTCTAATTGTAGGGGCAGACTTGCATCATATTTATTACATATCAATATGTAAACCCCATATGACATTGCTCTACTATGCCCACTAATAGTTTCATTCCACTGGTGCCCTTTTCATCACAGATATACATAACCCTTGTCACCCATGATAATTTCCTTCTCTGACAAACTTATACAGTACATTAACACTCACGAAACAAAATAAATCACCATACTAAAGACAACGTCTGTCATTAATTATAAATATAACTGGTCTGGTCTTGAACAATATCGCATTCTGTCCCCATTTCATATGTACTTTTCTAGCTACGCATATGAACAGCTCTTAAATAATTCTTCAGATTATTCTGTATTCTTTCATTAACTTGATTTAATGGGAAATTCCGGTCAAAAATAATTGCATGTAAAACCTAAGGGGAAAAAAGAGTACACAGCACCACATGGTGCAAGATAAACCTGGTGGATAGGTAGAACAATTGTAAAGAGAGGTAATTGCGCTCACCTTTACGGGTTGTACAAGTCAGGTACAACACTGATGTAAACATGTAAAGATTTTTAAAAAACAGCTGCAGCTCCCCTATCCAGATGCCGGTAACATGAGACGTAATACCGTCAATTCGATTAATTTAAAAGGAAGAAAATGTATGGATATAGAGGAGAGCGCTACTGGTAAGAAAACGATTATCAATGGTAGATTCCTTGATTTATTTGATATAGGCAACGCGTTTCGACACAGGACATGTGTCTCCGTCAGGCCAAGCAAGAACAAACAGTACAAAGAGACATCTTAAATACAAAGCCAAACATGATTACAGTGACGTCACTGACAGCTACTCTCTCCATGAGCTCTGCTTTTGCGTTTTTTTGGGCTGTTCTAGATTTTTGTTATCATGTTTAGCTTTGTATTTAAGATGTCTCTTTGTACTGTTTGTTCTTCCTTGACCTGACAAAGACACATGTCCTGTGTCTAAACGCTTTGCCTATATCAAATAAATCAAGGAATCTACCATTGATAATCGTTTTCTTACCAGTAGCGCTCTCCTGTATATCCATACATTTTCTTCCTTTTCAATTAATAAAAATAATTGCATGACATGTCGTAGATACGTGTCAGAAGATCACACAGGTAAAATTTTGGAGTACAGACCAACAGTGATTTCCAGATCGAAGGGGATGTCAGCGAATAAGGCGATTCAAATTCTATTATAACATTTTATCATTTTACATTGAGCAAACCAACAGACAATATTGGAATAATAATAATACTTAATTTAGCTCAAATTGTTTGAGTATTTTAAATATGCCAGAATGAAGGTCATGAATTCAGACAATGGTTCTAAACACACCAGTAAATATAACATAATGGCTTAAGTAGTATAGGCATTACCTTTTGTAATTGCCAGTAAAATACCAATGAGTTACAGCAATGCTGTAAACAAAAAAATGGGCATAATCCTTGCATTTGACTAAAACCATTTATGCTAATCAGATAGCCGCAAGTTAAAAAATGTGACTATAACCTTTCCTCAGACAATGAATGCAGGAATACAGACATGTCAAAACTGATTACAAAGTTTCCCTCATCCTTCCAATTCAGTTTATAACCATTTTTGGAGGAAAATGTAATTTCCTATATACCTTATTACAGTCATCTTCTAAGCAACCTACTGATGATGCTCTTGCTTTATCACCAGCTGGGAGCCTCCAGCTTACTCATACTCCAAAACAGCTGAATCTAACAGGGTAACCTCAGAGGATTAATGCCTGATGCTTATGAGGGCATATCTGCAGTATTAGCTGTCATTGACGTTGTAATAAACTTTCATTGTTTCAACCTGTGATCTACCATTGTCTATACAGTGCAGTTACAATGACTACGTTTTCCACAGTGCACTACGACAACTCCTAGAGGGATTGTCATTATTTATCATTCTTCCTCAGAGGACAAAATAAAAGTTTCTTCTACTAAATTTCTATGATGTGTCTCAGTGTGATCTGAAGCGTTTACATATCTATTGGGAGGTTAATCGTTTGTAATACTCACTTGGAGAGATAACTCTCCAGATGTGGGATTCAGCCAGCGGAAAATAAGCTGGGTAGGCAGACATCCGACTGATGGCAACAAGTAGGACGCAAACAGGTAGGAATCTACAGGAGGTTGCAGACAAGCTGGGACCGGCAGTTGGTTGCCTGGAAGGTAGCTGTCGCGTAGGGTTTGTGGACCCACAGGGCCGTACCGACTTGGCGGTATGGCAGCTGGCCAACAGGGCGCAGGTCAGAGTCTATAGTTCATATTGGGTACCTGTGGCAGCTCGGACAGTAGCAAGGCAGGCTTGGCTGGGATTAGGCAGCAGGTAGACGTCGGGCGTGGAGTAGCAGGACAGTCGTGGTATACAGCACAGCACGGCAACAGCTCAACTCGGCACTAGATCAGGATACAGGAGCAGGAAACACTAGGAGACCATTTGCAAGACAAACTTAGGATACGACAACAACGCTCAGGCGTGGGAGGCAGGGGCTGAGACCTTCTTATAGCCCTGGGTGCTCTGGAGCAATCCTCTAAATCTCCCACATGCGTGCGCTCTGGCTTCTTGAGTCTGGACTGAG
The DNA here is from genome assembly GCF_050947455.1 of Rhinoderma darwinii. Taxonomy (NCBI): domain Eukaryota; kingdom Metazoa; phylum Chordata; class Amphibia; order Anura; family Rhinodermatidae; genus Rhinoderma; species Rhinoderma darwinii. The sequence continues at coordinate 42,984,434 of NC_134699.1, read as the reverse complement.
CTCGCGAGCGCACCCTGGTGGTCACTGTGGAACAGGACGGCCGTATGTGCAGACATCTCTGGAGAGAAGGGCGTCGACTGGATGGAAGGAGCTCGTGATCGGCGACCACGGACGATACAGTATCCCTCCTCTTATGCCCCCCCCCCTCTTGGGACCAGAACGAGAGAGAAACCTCTTAATGATGGTAGGAGCGTTGAGATTCTCTTCTGGCTCCCAGGACCTCTCTTATGGACAATACCCCTTCCAACCTACTAAATAAAAGGTTCTTCCTCTTACTTTTTTAATGTCCAGGATCTCCTTAACCTCGAAGGTGTCTGAAGGACCGCTGGAGGCAACCGCAGGGCTTGGAGTCTTGGTAAAGCGGTTCAGAACCACCGGTTTCAGGAGAGAGACATGGAAGGAGTTGAGGATCTTGAGGGTAGGAGGCAGCCGAAGCTTGTAGGCGACAGGGTTGATCTGCTGTAGGATTATGAAGGGTCCGAGGAACCTGGGAGCAAATTTGGACGACGGCACCCTCAGTCGAATATTCCTGTAGGACAGCCAGACCTTCGTGCCAGGAACTGAGGAGGTTCTCTTCTCCTTGTGTCCGCCTTCCGTTTCATGCGGTCGACCGCCAGCAGGATGGAGGATCGAGTCTGCTTCCAGATCTGCAGAAAGTCCCTAAAAGCCGTGTCAGCAGCTGGTACCTCGGATGTATCAGGCACCGGGAGTGGAATTCTTGGGTGTTGGCCGTAGACAATGAAGAATGGTGTCTTCTTTGTGGACTCGCTGGTATGATTGTTCTAAGAGAATTCAGCCAACGGAAGCAACTGCACCCAGTCATCATGCTGCTTGGAGATGAAGTGGCATAAGTAGTTCTCCAAGATCTGATTGATCCTCTCAACCTGACCATTGGACTGAGGATGGTAGGCCGAGGAAAAGTCCAACTTTAGACCTAGGAGTCCGCAGAGGGCTCTCCAGAACTTCGAGGGGTGAACTGAACCCCCTGATCAGACACAATATGCTGCGGTAAGCCATGCAGGCGGAAGATGTGTTGGAATAACAGCTTGGCCAGTAGAGGACCAGAAGTAAGACCGGTCAGAGGAATGAAATGGGCCATCTTCGAAAATCGATCCACCCCCACCCAGACAGCACTGCATCCAGCAGAGGCAGGCAGGTCAGTAATAAAGTCCATAGCTATATGCTGCCAGGGAGCATCGGGCACAGGCAATGGCTGGAGCAGGCCAGCAGGTCTGGAGTGAGCGACCTTGTTAGCTGCACACACTGGACAGGAGAAAACAAAGTCCAAATTGTACTTGGGCAGCGTGGGCCACCAGAAATGATGGGCAATCAGATCTCGGGTCTTACGGGTCCCCGCGTGACCTGCCAGTCTAGAGAAGTGTCCCCAGTGAAGGATTCTCCCTCGGTCAGCAAGGCGCACAAAAGTCTTCCCTGGAGGAATGTCCCCAAATTGCAGGGGATTGACAGAGACAATGCAAGACAGATTAATAATGTTCTGTGGTATCTCCATGGTGTGCTCTGTCTCGAAAGACCTGGACAAGGCATCGGCCCTCACATTCTTGTCGGGGGGCGATAATGTAGCTCAAACTGGAACCTGGTAAAGAACAGCGACCACCTGGCCTGACGAGGATTCAGCCGTTGGGCCGTCAGGAGATAGGTAAGGTTTTTATGGTCTGTAAAAATCAGGATGGGATGAGCTGCGCCCTCCAGTAGATGTCTCCAAACCTCCAGGGCCAACTTGATGGCCAGTAACACCATCCAGATGTTTCATCTCGTTTGTTTGAGACAGATGACCTAGAAGGGGATCCTCAGCCTATCATTGACACTTTCTGTATTATTCCTTTTAACCCTCTGCAGATCAAAGACATTCCTCCTGGGAAAATTTTTGTTCGTCAAATCGACAGGGAGAAAATTCCTGTCTGGGGTCACAATTCCAAGTTGGCAGGCCATTCGAGCATTCGTAAGGCTCGGGACTTTATCACTCGCCACTCCATCTCCTGCAGGCCTATTCCAAACCCTGCCAATTTTGAACAGCCCTTGGCAACACATTGCCATGATTTTTATTACAAATCTTCCTCTCTCTGATGGATGCACCACTGTTTGGGTTGTTGTTGTTCTTGTTCGTTTTTCCAAAATGGTTCATTTTGTTAGTTTACCTGCTCTTCCCCCAGCTCCTCGCCTGGGTAGTCTATTTGTTCAGCATGTCTTTCTTCTGCATGGATTACCCCTCCATATCCTGTCTGACCGGGACGTTCAATTCACATCCAAATTCTGGAGAGCCTTTTGAAAAATTCTGTATGTGAAATTACCATTTTCGTCTGCGTACCATCCGCAATCCAATGGCCAAGTTGAACGAATTAGGGAAGTGCTTTAAAATGATATTTGCCATTTCATATCAGCTGAACACGACAACTGGGTACATCTCCTTCCATGGTCTGAATTCTCTTACAATAATCACATGGGTGAATCTACTGCTGCTTCTCCATTTTTAATTGTTTACAGCCAACATCCTCGTGTCCCTCTTCTTGTACCTGCTACATCTCAAGCTCTTGCAGCTTATGTTTCATACGGGAGTTTTCTCCAGCTCTGGCAGCAAACCAAGACTGTGATCCTGCAAGCGGTGGATCACATGAAGAAGTACACAGTTAAGAAAAGAAGGCCTCATCAACAAAAATTGTACTTAAAGCATAAGTCAAACCATCAGGTATGACATAGTATATCAGAAAACCAAAAATATACCTGATGTAACAAATAACACCACGTAGGCAAAAAATAAAATATGTAAATCTTTATTACCCCATACGGGAAAGGTTACCCACAAAAAACATACATCTAAAATACACAAAACTAAAAACACCCCAGAAGGGAATGTGTATCACGTCCTATGGAAATGACCATATAATGTAGCAGAATAATAGCATGAGACATATGAATGAATAGCCACAGGATCCAATGTCTAAAATAATGGCAACATATGACTCAAAAAAATGCAATGTATCAAGTTCTACAAACAATCTAGGTATCTAAGTAGATAGTCATTTACCCAAAGTGGACATGATAGAATTGTTTGTAGAACTTGATACATTGCATTTTTTTGAGTCATATGTTGCCATTATTTTAGACATTGGATCCTGTGGCTATTCATTCATATGTCTCATGCTATTATTCTGCTACATTATATGGTCATTTCCATAGGATGTGATACACATTCCCTTCTGGGGTGTTTTTAGTTTTGTGTATTTTAGATGTATGTTTTTTGTGGGTAACCTTTCCCGTATGGGGTAATAAAGATTTACATATTTTATTTTTTGCCTACGTGGTGTTATTTGTTACATCAGGTATATTTTTGGTTTTCTAAGAAAAGAAGGCCGCCTCCTCATTTCCATCCCGGTATCAAAGTCTGGTTATCTTCTAAGAATATTTGCCTGAAAATTCCCTCCTACAAATTTGCTCAGCGGTTCCTCGGTCCATTTGAAGTTTTGCAACAGATCAATCCTGTGTCATACAAGCTATATTTGCCTCCTACTCTCAAAATTTCCAATTCCTTCTATGTCTCTCTCCTGAAACCTGCGGTCCTCAACCGTTAGAGTAAGTCCCCTAATTCTACTACAGCTCCTTCCCGGATTTCAAGAAGGTTGGAGGGAGGATCTCTTATTTTGTGGACTGGAAGGGTTTTGGTCCTGAGGAGAGATCCTGGGAACCTGAAGACAACATTGATGGTCCTGCTCTCATCAAAAAATACCTCTTAGGCTCTGGACCTAAGAAGAGGAGGCATAAGTGGGGGTACTATCGTGTCGACGGCTGCGGACCATCGGCATCTCCCCCATCCCAGAGGCGGCCAGTCTGTATATACTTACCGCCAGCAACCCCTTCCTCCTTCCCTGATACGCCAGCGCGCTCTGCCTCCTGCTCCTTAGAAACCGTAGGGTGAGCACGCTCAGGCCGTTTCTTAAATGGATAGTGCCCCTAGCCTATCCCTTAACATCCAGGACTATTTAGGAAGTCTGCCCATTATCCCAGTGCCTGAGCAACATTGTCCTTTCTAGCGCTATCCTGCTAAGTACTCTATCCTGAATACCGTATCCTGTGCCCATGACCAGTCGGTATCCTGTTCCTGTCACCAGTAGGTATCCAGTGCCCGTGACCAGTTGGTATCCTGTGCCCGTGACCAGTCGGTATCCTGTTTCCTGTACCCTGGGTCCATTACCAGTCAGTATCCTGCTTCCAGTAATCCGGCACCAGCCTGCTTTCAATAATCCGGCACCAGCCTGCTTCCAGTAATCCGGCTCCAGCTGGTTTCCACCATCTGCTATCTGTCTATATACAGCTAACACCAAGGTACCATATACCAGTGATTGTTTAACACCTATCTGGCCGGTAATTCCTCTGTTCTGACGGAGTAGCCCTGTGGATCCACAACCCCATTGGACGTTACAAAAAGTATATGCATTGTCCATATCATGGTTATCAGAGCGATATTTCTAGGGGCAATTGTTTATATTTTCTAAATTTCCTGGCGGATAGCAGTAGTCAATGTTTGGTCTAGTAATACAGAACCAGTTCTTATTTTTATTACTGCTTATTTGGTATTGTGTATTAATACTGTTTTATTGGAGCAGTTAAATTAGTTAAAGAGAACTGCAGGGCTGCACAAACCCTGTGACACTTTACATTTTTCTCCTACCCTCCTCCGTTATTTAGATATCGGTGCCGTTATTTTTTGGTGCCCGATATTTAATAGATCGCACAGTCCTGTCTTTGTCTGCCGAGAACTATAGCATTCTCCTCTCTCCAGCTCTTGTTGTGGCACTGTCCGTAGCTGATTAGACAGTGTCACAGTGATGTTACATGCTCCCTTGCCTAAACACGCCCCATTGACAGTTCAGGGGGTTATTTAAATATCGTGCGCTAAATATAACGGCACCAATATCTAAGAACGGGGGAGGTTAGGAGAAAGATGTAAAGTGCCCCAGGGTTTGTGCAGCCCTGCCCATTATATGCTGCGCTCAGCTGCACATGTATGGGGAGGTGAAAGGTTCTCTTTAAACACTACTGGCCAACCTAGCAAAAACTGTCAAAGGAATTTGCCCCTCTTCTATTCCCTATGAAACTAGTGCAGTTGTGTCATATTGTGTTTAGCTCATAACCATATTGACTGTAAAAGATATGCTAGCAGGATGTACTACTTATTCATCTAGCAATATGGTTGAAATATTGTTTTTTTTCCTGTCATCTGTAACCAAGGTTAAAACTTTCTGGTACAATTAATACTTCCTTGTTATGAATGGACAACGCTTTACTTGCACAGTTTAGACATCAATTATTGATGGTTGAAGTACCAGGACAATGGTTGAAGTTGTTCTCTGCTCCATTGAGAGTCGAAAGTATACATTTCTGTATATGACAGGTGTTATTATCTGAATCCACCAGATGGGTGAACGCAGGCTAACATAGTATATTGAATCCAGCATTCTATTATGTCCATCTTTCTTTCCTGCTCAAGAGGTTGAAAACGTCTCCAGAAGGCCTCAAATGGTTAAGCAAATAATTTTTGCGGGAGATCTGGTTTTGCTGTCAGATACCACATTGAACTCCTGCTGTTTGTTTGCCAATTTATCCGTATGATAACTTGAGATTGCTTTTTGGTCCACTGTAACCTCTCTCTACGTTCACATCCCTCTTTTCCCTCCTCTTCTCCGCTTCCAACTCATCTAAATTCACACAAACTGAATTAATGTGCCAGCTAATCAGGATCTGGTCGGATTTCACCGTGTCCTCATTTAATTAACCGGCTTCACCAGTTTCATTTTCCACCAATTAGTTTGCAGGGTGGATGTAAATTAAGATATTTGTTCTTTTTTTTTTTAGTCAAAAGCAAAAATCCTTTGAGGCTCTTATTAGTTTTTCTGCTGAAAAGGAAGAAATCATTTAATCAGAGGAGGCCTCAGAGACCCGTAAACCAGAGATGGTTGTGAAAGAGGAGGGGAGGGAGAGTAGAGATAGAAGTGGGAGAGAAGGGCAACAGCAAGAGAGGGTAAGAGAACAGTTAAAAATATAAGCTTGTCTACTTCCTATAGATGGTTTACTGTGTACTTCAAATTATATCGGTGCCACGTTTTTGTTTTCTTACAAGATAGAGCCTTTTTAATATATTTGATATAAGTAAAGCTGGCTTGTAAAACACAATACCCACACAACTTTGTTAGGGGTATGTTGGTAGGGACATGTAAGGGGCTTATAACTTGACCCTATTAACCAACCATACATTCTGGTTCAATTTTATCAAAGCCAGTGGGTACTGGGGTAATAATTGGGGGTTAGTGCTAGCCTTTTTACCGCCTTAGTGTCACCTTAGTAATGGACGCTGTCAAACAGACAACTGCCATTATTAAGGTGCTAATAAAGTATTAAAAAAACACAGAGACATAAGAAAATATTTTTATTGAAATAAAACTCCCCACAAAACCCTCGTTAACCATTTAATTAAAAAAAAAACGTAGATAATCGCAGTAGTCCAGCGAATCCCCCTTGACTTTCATCATTCTTAGCCTTTTGGTGTGTCCTAGAGCTGATGTCAGCTACTATTTGTAAAATAATTTCCAAAATGGACCTGGACACTGTTTAGCAATTTGAAAACACCTCTTCCTGGCTTGTAGCCAAAAACAGGGAGGGGGGATGAGTCGTCCCCCCCCCCCCCACATTTACAGCAGTTATGAGTTAGGTTGCTTTGCCAGATTCACCTTGCTGTAATTCTGGGAAGTGCTCCCTCTTGTGGTCAACATAGGAAAACATGTCAAATTATTATTTAATTTTTAATACTTCCCACCTTGTGGAAGAAAAAAAAATACACGAAAAAAAAAGAAAAAATATATAATCCAAATAAGTAACTTATTAAAAAAAATAATTATTTGCAATACTTTCCCTTTAAGACCACTACTGTTTCCACTATGTTGCCATAATATGTCTGTATTATGTTGAATTCAAGTTGTCCAACCCTGACTCTAGCCCTGCATTCCTGTGTTCTCCTAATCAACTGTTAGGGTATGTTCACACGGAGTGTTTTCAGCCGTTTTTCTGGCCGTAGACGTCCTGAAAAATGGCTGAAAAATCGGAAGCAGAACACCTCCAAACATCTGCCCATTCATTTTAATGGGAAAAACAGCGTTCTGTTCCGACGATGCATTTTTTATGTGGCCGTTTTTCAAACCGACCACGTAAAAAAACTGCCACGTAAAAGAACTGCATGACACTTCTTCAGCCATTTTTGGAGCCGTTTTTAATAGACTCTATAGAAAAACAACTCCAAAAACGGCTGTTAGAAACGCAGCAAAAAACGCGACTTTGATTAAAAAACATCTGAAAATCAGGAGCTATTTTTCCTTGAAAATAGCTCCGTAGTTTCAGACGGTTTTTATTTTGTGTGCACACATACCCTTATGGTGTCTGCTCAGTGACCTGGTTTAGGGTTCCTACTCCTCACCACAGTCTAGCTTTTGTCAAACCAATCAGGTCACTCAAGATCCATTATCTAAATCTGTAACAGTAAACCCAGGACTACCATTACCCTAAACACTGTTCCCTCTAAACTGTAAGCTCTGGAAATTATAGCTTTAAAAATGTCAAACTCTACAGAATGTTGTTTTAACTCTTCCTTTTCTACATCACAGAGCTTGGAATAGTGACTCTACCTCACGATTACCTTGCCCACTGCTCCCAGTTCCTGCGGCAAGTCCCCGCTGGCAGCCATTGCTTCTGCAATGTTTTCTGTCTTCAGCTACAGCAGTGCTAGATCGGACTACGGTTCTCCTTCTTTCTTCACACAGCGTTGGTGAGTTGCCGAGGCAACCGGTGTCCAAAGATGATGCCAGGCCTGGTATCCAATTTAAAGGGGACCTCGGCTGCAGCTCTGATGATTAAGGCACAATATTTCCTGGCTCTGTTCCTTATTATTTGCTATTGATATTTCTACTTTATATGACCCTGACCCTGGCATGTTCCTGACTAGATATCTGCCTTCTGTTCTGCATTGTTTGCCAGGTACCTGTTGTCCTACTACGGGTTTTGACTCCTGGCTGTACCTGACTATGCTCCTGGCTTATCTTCTAGCCTGACGCATTACTATTAATCTTCTAGTGACGACCCCTGTATCCATTCCTGACCACGCCATAGCTGCTTCAGCGCTACCACCAATCCGTAACTATTCTGTGGAATACAACCTGGGAATCCCCCTGCAGCAAATTCCATACCTCTTTGCAAGGGTTAAGGAAGGAGACCAGTTTGTAGTCCAGAGCTAATCTTTCTAAATCAAGTCGGGCTTGGAAGTTGGAACCATAGCCCGCCTGTAACATGTGGTTTTCTCTAGTGATCCCCCTATCAAGAACACAATCGAAGACCAATAAATGTAGAACAAGACTTTTACAAAACACAAATGATTTTACAGTGGCACAAAATGATACGGTTACTTTCTCTTTGTGAGGCACAGCAAGTATAAATTTTAAAGAGGCTCTGTCACCAGATTATAAGTGCCCTATCTCCTACATAGTCTGAACGGCGCTGTAATGTAGATATCAGTGGTTTTTATTTTAAAAAATGATCATTTTTGAGCAAGTTATGAGCAATTTTAGATTTATGCTAATTAGTTTCTTAAAGACCAATTGGGCGTGTTTTTACTTTTGACCAAGTGGGTGTTGTAAAGAAGTGTATGAGGCTGACCAATCAGTGACCAATCAGCGTCATACACTTCTCATTGTTCCAGCCCAGCTTCTTTCACTGCACAATCAGAATGTGCTGTGGATCATGCTGGGCTGGAACAATGAGAAGTGTATGACGCTGATTGATCACGGATTGGTCAGCGTCAGACACTTCTCTGTACAACGCCCAGTTGGTAAAAAGTAACAACTGCTGTTATTTACATTACAGTGCCGATCAGACTATGTAGGAGATAGGGCACCTATAATGTGGTGACAGAGCCTCTTTAAGTGGCAAAGAAACTTAAAAGTATCTAACAGATCGACAATAACATTCAATCACTAATTATCTCCTTAAGCTGGTCTCTCCCTATCGAAGACCACACCCCAGCTATGTTGTTATCACACAGCTTTCCACCTTATCATCAATTCGCGCTTAATTCTTCAGGCGTTTATCTGCGCTCTCCAGCGCATCATTATTTCTTTCTAGCCCGTTTCATACAGGCCCAAGCAACTTAATAACTTTCATCACACCACTAATAGGCTATCTTTCCCAGGACACCACCATCTACTTCTCCATAATACACGCCCGACAGTGTCTCCTGCCTTTTTGTTTGTCAAATCCCCTACCTTTTTGTGCTGCTGTACTCTCCCCTTCTATAAGTGTGTTGGCGCAGTGTATCGTGTCCCTACGCTCTCTTCTGCCCTTACCAGGCTCAACCAGGACCTGTCAGGGCTTCCCCTCTCCCCTGTCACCACTTCATCCTCCTCCCTCCTGATGACAGCACCGTCGGGTGCGACGCCACCAAGTATTGCGGCTTGCGCCTTCCAAGTATCGCGGCTTGCGCCTTTCAAGTATCGCAGCTTGCACCTTCCAAGCAAACAACACAACAACATATTTACATTGCAGCTGGCGTTCAGGCAGTTTCTAAACCCCATAGCTACATCCAACGTAAATTTACTTCAGATGTGCGCTACCTCAAGATGGCGCAGGCTCAGGAGTGACATCTGAGCAGTTAGACAGAGGGAGGAGGCTCCTGATCGTCCCCGGCGACAAAATTACACGGTGCCAATTGGTTGCCATGGCAGTCGAAAGCCTATTAAAGCAAATCTCATCCACACGCTGCGTAAATAGTGAGTGGAAAAAAACGCTCAGAAATGCGGTGCAGAGTATTATTCCCCAACAGCTCAATTGTATTTGCATAAACGCTGCTTATTTGTTGCGGGTTTTCCCCATTGAGTTCCGCAAAAAACACAACTCAGGAAAAAAAATAGCTTATACTTACCCAGAAGTCTGTGTTTCTTACTCCAGGCCGGCCTCCTGGGATGACGTTTCATCCCATGTAACTGCCGCTGTAGCCAATCACATGCTGCAGCTGTCTCCTGGGATGAAATGTCATCCCAGGAGGCCGACCTGCTAGCATGCTGCAGTTTTCTGCAGTGGACAAAAATTGCACCACAGTTTGTTGTAGTTTTTTGCACGGAATTCCCTGCGGCCACCGGGGCAGATATGCAGTGTAACTTTATGCAGCGTATCCGCACGCGGCCCGGTACCAAATGGTCCGCGGCCCGGTGATTGGGGACCACTGCCCTAGAGGGACTAATTAAAAAATGGAAAAATATGTTTAATAACATCTTTAAAAAAATAAAAAATGTTTAAATAACTGAAAGTTCAACAAACCTTCCTATTCCCATTTTTGACAAAAAAAAATGTAAGCAATAAAAAAACGAAACATAATAATTATTATTGCCGCATCCCTATAAGTCAGAACTAGTAAAATATCACATTATTTTACCCGCTGGGTGAACGCTGGAGGGAACAAAAATTCACAATTCATGCATTGCTCATTTTTTGTCTACTTGCTTCCCCAAAAAATTTAATAAAAGTAAACAAAAAGTCGTATGTACCCCAAAATGGTGCCAGTAAAAACAAAAGCTTACCACTAAAAAAATTAACTTTCTCACCGCTGCATTGATGAAACCCACTCCCATTCCACCCCACAAATAATTTTCAGTTTCCCGGTACATTATATGGTACATTAAAAATTACCATTAAAAACTACAACTCGTCCCGCAAAAAAGAAGCTCTCATACGGCTATGTTAACTCCAATAAGTAATCTCCATGTGTCAGGGTTCCTTTCCCTGTTATTTCACACCGAATAGCCACCTCTGTAAATTGGAAACTGAGGGCATGCATGGAAGAAATATACCAGAGTTGTTGGTAAAGATCCTTCCTCAGTGAAGTAGGAAGTACCAATAAACTTTTATTGAACAAAGAGTTACAAAAAATCTTCTCTGTAGGAAGGTGGGACATGCTTAAGCCCCATTGGCTCTATTCAGCTGTGAGTTCATCTGTACACTCCTCTTGCATTCCAGGGGCGGTGTCTTCCATAGGCGTGTTCCTTATGCAGACTCCATCTAGTTACATACATTCAAGTTCTTTGTGGAATATACTGATATATATATATATATATATATATATATATATTATGTGAGGATAATATTTTTGCAAACAATATACTTGCTAATGATTCCTGACACATGTTCTTCACACTTAACCCTGGGTGAGGTGAGTAACACTATGGTTGCTATTAACTACAGTATGAACCTCCTTATGGCCATCTTCAGGTGTATTTGGCAACTTGGGCAACAGAGTCACGATGGGCTATTTATCCCAGCCCTGGGTTGACCAGGACGGAGCATGTTTATTGAAATCTCTATGGGCCCCCCAAGCCTTGGCATCTGCTCAGGTTCGTTGTGTATTGATGCTGCTCTTACTCGCCATGAGTATCTCGGAAGTGTTTACTTTAGGGTTAAAATGCTCACTAACTAGTCCCAAAACAACTAGAAAAGATTTGGAAGATAAAAATAAACACATCTTTAAATTCTGTATTTCTGTATAGGGAGCTGTAAGCATACCACAGAGTGGAATCCTGTTGGTTGTAAGCAGCAGTTTCTGAGTTGATGGCTGCAGCAGAAAAATAATTCCGTAACAGATGAATAATAATATACAGTTTCTTTAGATTTGAGTGTTACTCTTTAATGTCATAAAAGATAAAAGACAAAATAAATAACCAGTTCTATATTGTATGCCATTTCTGTGTAAAGAAATACATATTTAGGATGTAAACGGTTTTATGTATATAAACTGATGTGCATTTAGTAGGAAACACTAGGAAGTACTCTTACATTACTTCATTTACAATTTGTAAATGACCTTTCCTATAAAATATACACAGAAAATAAAATGTTTTCAATGAAAATGATGCCTTAAAGTGAATGTTCACTATATAATTTTACGTCCAAAATTTTTAGCATATCCTTATAGCAGTCAGAGATCTGTTTTTATGATACAGAGCTCCAAATCCCCACTATAAACAGAGTTAAAATATAAAATTGTGTCTGCCTTCAGCCACCACTAGAGGCAGTTTAGGAGTTTACTGCATATTGATATAGTATTAAATTCCATGTATGTAGTAAGCTCCTAAATGCCCCCTGGTATTGGTTGCAGGCAGCCAGAATTTTATCTTTTTTCTTTAAGGCTGGATTCACACGAGCATGTTCGGTCCGTAAAGGACAGAACGTATTTTGGCAGCAAGGTCCCGGACCGAACACACTACAGGGAGCTGGGCTCCTAGCATCATTGTTATGTACGACGCTAGGAGTCCCTGCCTCTCCGTGGAACTACTGTCCCGTACTGAAAACATAATTACAGTACGGGACAGTTGTTGCAAGGAGAGGCAGGGACTCCTAGCGTCGTACATAACTATGATGCTAGGAGCCCGGCTCCCTGCAGTGTGTTCGGTCCGGGACCTTGCAGCCAAAATACGTTCCGTCCTTTACGGACCGAACATGTTCGTGTGAATCCAGCCTAAGGCTTAAACAGAAGATTTGGAGCTGTATCAGAGAAATATATTAAAAAGTTATAGTATGTAATAAGAAATGAATCAGCACACATTTTTGGAGCAATTAGGTGGCCATTTACAATAAGATAGCGGTAGATGTACTGTATCTATTCTAGGGCATTGTTAATATAGCCAAGAATCAGGCCACACAGAGAAAATGTTTAAGATGTTAGAAAGTTTCTGTGCAGAGACCCATTTCCTATAGAAAATGAAGGCTCAGATTACCCATGTGCTGGCTGTCCAAGATAAGGTAACAAACTGTGTGCCAAGCCGGATCCTAGAGTTAAAGAGGCTCTGTCACCAGATTTTGCAACCCCTATCTGCTATTGCAGCAGATCGGCGCTGCAATGTAGATTACAGTAAAGTTTTTCTTTTTAAAAAACGAGCATTTTTGGCCAAGTTATGACCATTTTTGTAGTTATGCAAATGAGGCTTGCAAAAGTCCAAGTGGGTCTGTTTAAAAGTAAAAGTCCAAGTGGGCGTGTATTATGTGCGTACATCGGGGCGTTTTTAATACTTTCACTAGCTGGGCGCTCTGAAGAGAAGTAACATCCTCTTCTCTTCAGAACGCCCAGCTTCTGACCGATCTTACCTGCAAACGCTGATGCTGCTGCAGAATCAACTGTAGCCTCTGGTGCCGATGTGGCCGTCACGATGCAGGACCTGTGAGTGACGTCACAGATCTGCACTGTCAGAAGCTGGGCGTTCTGAAGAGAAGAGGATGTTACTTCTCTTCAGAGCGCCCAGCTAGTGAAAGTATTAAAAACGCCCCGATGTACGCACATAATACACGCCCACTTGGACTTTTACTTTTAAACACACCCACTTGGACTTTTGCAAGCCTCATTTGCATAACTACAAAAATGGTAATAACTTGGCCAAAAATGCTCGTTTTTTAAAAATAAAAACGTTACTGTAATCTACATTGCAGCGCCTATCTGCTGCAATAGCAGATAGGGGTTGCAAAATCTGGTGACAGAGCCTCTTTAAGGCAACACGTCCATTCCTCTGCTTTAATAGATTGTCCACTATGGAATGAGACAGTTCACCATAATGAGCCAGTTCCAGAAAGACTAAAGGTAAGGCCACACGGTGCGTTTATGTTGCGTTCTTAAACTGCAGCAAGTCATTTTTCAATAGAAGTCAATGGTGAAATGTTTGTTATGGACAGACTGCTGCTATTATATTACAATGTGTTTCAAATGCAAACAAACCGCGTCAACGACGCACCGTGTGGTCTTACCCTAAAAGCATCAGGAATTAGGAAAAATGGTAGTAGTTTGGCATCACACACAGAAGCATTGTATTATGCAAAATCTATGCACATGGATTAAAAAAAGGGACTCCTATTTTGTGGATTCATAAATGACCCTTATAAATACAAGTTAAAGTATTAAAATCTTCTACTACATGATTTTACAGACCAGCATTTTGCCAACATTGACATTTTGTATCGGTTTTCTTAGGAGTTTATTCACCTATCTCTAGAACGGGGCCCCCTAAACCTCACGCTGCCTCCCGGCCACTTCCTGATTACAGGGTCAGGAGTTACGGAAACCGGGTAGCTCAGCGAGTTTCGCTGTTTCCGTAACTCCTGACCGTGTAATCAGGAAGTGGCCGGAAGGCAGCGTGAGCACAAAAAGCTAGAACAGGGATTAGAGGACCCCGTTCTAGAGATAGGTGCGGGTCCCAGAGGTGGGACCCGCATCTATCTGACATTTATGACATATCCGGTGGATATGTCATAATTGTCCTTCATGGGAAAACCTTTTTAAGTAGTTAAAAGCAGTCTTTAAATGGGTTGTCTCATCTTAACAACTCTTTTTTTACTTGAATGCTTCAGAAACCCCAGGCGATTATTGCGGAAAGCTGCAGCTACCTATACATTTCCCCTGCAGCACAAGGCTGCCATTATTAGCAGCTCTCCGTTCTGGCTCATAGAGGGGAGTCTCAAGCGGGGGATACATACTATGATGTCTATATGGCCTAATAGGGCATATAGAAAGGGGTTGTTGAGATGAGACAATCTCTTTACAAGTCAATTATACAATATAGCACGTGCAATATGTTACATATGCCACATTATAGAGACATTATATCTGATCTGCCTACATTAAAATAAATATTGCTCCACTTCAGGTGTCACCATAATACTTCTGGTTCGCAGAGCATTTTTTTAAAAATTACTGTTAATTAAAAATACATAATAAACATTTTTATATTGCATTATCAATATTATTATTACTATTAATATTACATTTTTAAATGACAGTCAGCATTCTGACTACAGTGGAGGTGTCCTACTATCAGGGCAATTCTGAAGATTTTTACTTGGCATTTGGCGACGCAGCTCATTTTCAAAATAGTAACTAAAAAGGAAAACAAAAACTATATTGATAATAAATTACAAAAAGTAACCTAAGATTTTGTACAGTTGTTTTGCAAAGTTGAGCTACAATTCCATCTCACTTATCATAAAAGTATACCAAGATGATGATCTCTGGTTTAAAGAGTGATATGTTTCAAATGATGCTAGATATCTTAAAATCCACCATTTCCAGCTTGGTTGAAGCCCAGTTTAATAGTCTTTACAGCAATGTCAAAAAGTAATTACTGTCCGAATGTTGCCCATCTCAAATGCCTGATCCTGGGCCTTTGCTGATTTTGACATTTACAGGCCCTTCAGACTTCCTCCTGTGATATGTGCCAGTCCTTCCCCTGCTCCTGGGCCACTGGCAGTCCTTGCATTGTAATATCCTGATCATCTTGATCTTCTTCAGGAAGGTTGCCTTCTATAGGGTTAATAAGCTGAAGTTGATTGTTTGCTTCCGGTGGATTCTGTTAAAATTCAAGGCAAAAAACAATAACGACAGCAGTTTTTTGGGGATGGGTTCTTATATATATTCTGCATACACATTTAATCTCTTTTGATGAAAATATCTTACCTGTCTATTTTTCTTCCTGTCCTTACGACGTGATTTCCTAACTAAACAAGAGAAAAACAGGTTAACCATCGATATAAGGAATAAGGTAAACAGCGTTTAAAGAAGTGCTAGATATGTATCTTATGAACAATAAGATAAATGTCAGTAAAGGATAAATTAGATCCAGGGAAATTACCCAGTTGCCCTAGAAAGGTCAAGAAGGATTTTTTTGTTCGTAAATAAGGACAATTGGTTGTTTTGCCTTTCCTTGGATTATATAGCTAGGTTTGCCCTTTTTAGCCTTTGCAACTAAGTAACTACAATGTGGTGAACACTCATCTAGCCAGAATTAATTGACATTATTGCTAGAACATTCATAGTATAAAATTTGACACAGGAACCAATGGCGTAACCGCTCAAAGGAGATCCATGACATTTCATATCATGATTCATAATAGAGTTGTTAGAGGACACCTACATAAGCGGACCTGGCCAGTCAGTGTGTAATATGGAAAGCCATTTATTTGAAAGGCCAGCATGTAATAATACATTTTCCCTGCAGTGGCCGCTATAGGTTTCTGATGCCAGACTTACAGCGATCAACTGATTGCTAGGCCGGCTTCAATTTGAAAAGGAGCATAAGTGACTTTGAAAAATGGTTTAATACTTCTTTAAAGCCACTGGCCAAAGGACCAGAACACTAGTGATATAAATCCCCACAACTGTTAGGTACAATATGGCAATAAAGTTGCCCATACTCATGACATAGCTGTGAAATCAACTCTCAAGTTGGCATCATCTATCTTAACCTATAAACAAGAATGTTGGATTGGTTGAGTATGCTTCTTTTTTCAATATAGACTCGAGGAATAAACCGCTGCCAGACACCTTTGAAATCCAATATGCTCGATTCTTTCTTCCGCTAACAACAGACAACAAAGGTCTCTCTGGCTGCCCCCATATACTTTAGACTCTTGATCCTACCAAAATGGGCACATTTGGCCAACAATAATCTAATGTGTTTGGCTGGCTCCAGTATTCTGTTACACAAGCAGCAGATTTTTTTTTATGCGGTTATTTTCTGTTTCAATTTATTAGGTACTTACTAAATATTATAGCAGCCAAAACAAGCACTACAAAGACCACCATGATGACTAAAATATAAACCCATGTATTAGATTCTGTTGATGGGCCTAAAAAGGGAAGAAAAAAATCTTCATTAACATTACAATTAATATTAATCCACAACAAAATTGTATAAAGCAGAATGCAGAAGTAATACAACGTTCTACAAAACATATGAGGGTTACAAGCTCCTCTCAACAACACTAAAGCATCATTCACAAGACCGTTTCAGTTTTGCGGACCGCAAGACACGGATCCTAGTGGCTTCTGTGTGATGCCCACTTTTTTGGTGGACCCATATGCTAAAATGGGTCAGACAGACCGCAAACATGGACAAGAATAGGTCATCTTCCATCATTTTCTGGAACAGGCACACGGATCTGCAAAAAAAATAGATGTGTGCATGGCCCCATAGAAATGAATGGTTCAGTATGCTATCCGGAAAAAAAATGGGTGGGACACTAAAGAAAACAACAGTCCTGTGCATGAGCTCTAAGGTTCTGTGCACGTGGCTGTAATACAGCATATGTTTATTCTGAAGACTGGGATTGTATCCTGTCCTGGGAAATCATAAGAGCATTTAAATCCTTGGCACTAAAATTGAGGGTTCTGCATGGAGCCGCAATACGACCATTTTCATTGAGCCTTGGATGTCTACAACATCCACCTTGAGTACAATAAGTAAATCTTAGGTATAACGGGGCAATTCTTTCTTATTGAATTCCTCACCATTTTCAAGTAATCCAGACAAAGTTGAAGAATAGTACTACTAGTGTCAATCTGTATTAAAGAGGCTCTGTCACCAGATTATCAAATCCCTATCTCCTATTGCATGTGATCGGCGCTGCAATGTAGATAACCGTAACGTTTGTTTGTTTTTGGAAAAACTATCATTTTTGGCCAAGTTATGAGCAATTTTATATTTATGCAAATGAGCCTTTCTAATGGACAACTGGGCGTGTTTTCTCTTATTTCCAACTGGGCGTGTATTGTGTTTTTAGCAACTGGGCGTGTTTACTTCTTTCACTGCACAATCACACTGTACTGTGAATCATGCTGGGCTGGAACAATGAGAAGTGTATGACGCTGATTAGTCACTGATTGGTCAGCGTCATACACTCCTCTGTACAACACCCAGTTGGTAAAAAGTAAAAACACGCCCAGTTGTCCATTGAGAAACTCATTAGCATAAATCTGAACTAGCTCATAACTTGCTCAAAAATGATCGTTTTTCAAAATAAAAACCACTGCTGTTATCTACATTACAGCGCCAATCAGATTATGTAGGATATAGAGCACTTATAAACTGGTTTGGGACCCAAGTTCCTTCAACAGGCTTACCAATATGCAAAATCCGCATCAATTTATCCCCTGCTGGCATGTATATATCCCAGCTACATAAGCTTGACGGTTTTCACCCTTACCCTATTCAAGATATCTGCTTATGGGTATGTTCACACGGGCTATTTTCAGCCGTTTTTCAGGCCGTAAACGGCCTGAAAAACGGCTAAAAATGCGAGGGCTGAATGCCTACAAACATCTTTCCATTGATCTCAATGGGAAAAATGGCGTTCCGTTCCCACAGGGCATTTTTTAAAAGAACACCTCGTAAAAAGAAGTGCATGTCACTTCTTGAGCCGTTTTTCATTGACTCAATAGAAAAACAGCTCCAAAAACGGCTGTAAAAAAAACCCTAAAAAAACGCAAGTTGCTTAAAAAATGGCTGAAAATCAGAGGCTGTTTTCCCTTGAAAACAGCTCCGTATTTACAGGTGTTTTTTGTTAAGCATGGGAACATACACTAAAGGGGTTGTTCAGCTTAGAAAATCAAGAGCATGGCTGATGAATGAGTATTGGAGGTGTTCTTTGTAAAGTAGACAAGGTAAAATGTATTCAATTGAATACATGTTATAATACGCTTTGCCGCTTTCTACTACTATATCCCTGAGCCTTGAGCTGCACTGGTAACCAGGTTGTCCTTGTTTTTCAGTGCAACATGAGGAAAACCATCTATTTAAACATGGCATCCCCTAAGGTGGGGTAATAACTTACTACAAACAACATCAGCAGTAGAAGTTCCTGGCTGGATTATTATCGCTACATCACCACACCTAAAGCAGAAAAACATGTTAGATGGCAAAAGTTAGCATTTGTATAAGGCTGGATTCACACGACCATGTTACGTCCGTAGAGGATGGAACGTATTTCGGCCGCAAGTCCAGGACCGAACACACTGCAGGGAGCCGGTCTCCTAGAATCATAGTTATGTACGATGCTAGGAGTCCCTGCCTCGCTGCGGGACAACTGTCCCGTACTGTAATCATGTTTTCAGTACGGGACAGTAGTTCCACGGAGAGGCAGGGACTCCTAGCGTCGTCCATAACTATGATGCTAGAAACCCGGCTCCCTGCAGTGTGTTCGGTCCCGGACTTGCGGCCGAAATACGTTCCGTCCGTTATGGACGTAATGTGCTCGTGTGAATCCAGCTTATAATATTTAATTGTACATTGCAGGTAAGCAACCGAACAACTGTGGTGACTGAAAGTACCTCTCATTAAACTGAAAGGATTACAGAATTCTTCTTTAATCTAGGGGCCTCTGGATGACCCAGAATGACCATTTATTTCAATGGAAACTATATAATGCTTGAAGGCTTTTCTCATTATGATAATTTATCACCTGATCGGTCAAACCCCCACTGATCAGACTTTATTACCTATCCTGTGGATGGGTGATAAATTATCATAATGAGAAAACCCATTTAAAGGCGTTGTCCAGTTTAGAAACCCCTTGCTCCTGAGAACCTGTCCTGTCCTGCAATACACAGACAACCCTAATAGAATTGAGAACTGCGTAATGCTTAATTTCCTCTGTGGTGGCGCTGCAAGGAAATTGCACAATTACTGTCAGGTTTCCCCCACAAATAACAGCTGATCACTGGGGGTCCCAGCAAGGGGACACCTTGTGATCTGCTTAATTTCAAGTGACCATTCTAACAAGTAGGGATTGACCAATACTGAGAATTCCTTTAATTCCAACTGCGGCATCACTGAAGAAAAACTGGACTCTTAGGGTACGTGCACACACACTAATTACGTCCGTAATTGACGGACGTATTTCGGCCGCAAGTCCCGGACCGAACACAGTGCAGGGAGCCGAGCTCCTAGCATCATAGTTATGTACGATGCTAGGAGTCCCTGCCTCTCTACAGGACAACTGTCCCGTACTGTAATCATGTATTCAGTACGGGACAGCAGTTCCACGGAGTAGCAGGGACTCCTAGCGTCGTACATAACTATGATGCTAGGAGCCCGGCTCCCTGCACTGTGGTCGGTCCGGTACTTGAGGCCGAAATACGTCCGTCAATTACGGACGTAATTAGTGTGTGTGCACATACCCTCACTGTTGAGTTTCTCCACAGTTATGGCTGATCGCTGGGAGAACTTTCTAACAAAATGGATTGTCCAGAGCTGCAACCTTGCTTCAAACCATTCAAAAGAATAAATGCCATAACATAAGTGTCATTCCATTACAGCACTCACAATTGATAGGAGTTGCTCTAGCAGAGCATATATTTGAGAAACCAACTTGTCGGACAGGTGGAATGCTGTGTCGACCCCATTTTGATAGTCACTGGGCTCCTCAGTAGGACCCATTCTAATGACAAGGTTCATTTATGGAGATTGCATGGATGTAAATGTGATTGTTTCCATGAAGTCATTGGATGAGGCACATTTCTATTGCCCCTTGATTGGTATTTAATGGGGGCATTATACAGAAATCTTTATCTGAAGGATATCTGTCCTAGTGATATGATCGCTGTACAGAACAGCGCATAAACTCAATCTGGCCTCGGGATTAACGATTGCAATAACATCAATATTCCTAGAAGTTCACTAATCCTTGTTTCAATCAAGACCACCAAGATCAATCGGCTATATGATACGTAACTAATAACCCACCTTAAAATGAGAAATGTTCCTAAATCACATACCAGACTACTGCAGAATTATTTTTTCACTTGCTAGGAGTTTCTGTCTCTAACTGATATTTTATTGACCAAAGCAGTTAAGGGTATGTGCACACGGCTTATTTTCGGCCGTTTTTTCGGGGCAGTAAACAGCCAAAAAATGGCCGAAAAATCTGAAACAGAATGCCTCCAAACATTTGCCCATTTATTTCAATGGGAAATACAGCGTTCTGTTCTGACGGGCTGTTTTTTTACGCAGCTGTTTTGAAAAACAACCGCGTAAAAAAACACCCGTGAAAGAGAAGTGCATGTCACTTCTTGAGCCATTTTTCATTAACTCTAAAGAAAAATAGCTCCAAAAACGACCGTAAAAAACACAGCGAAAAACGTGAGTTGCTTAAAAAACTTCTGAAAATCAGGAGCTGCTTTTCCTTGAAAACAGCTCCGTATTTTCAGATGTTTTTTGCTAAGCGTGTGAACATACCCTAAAGGGAGAAGTCATTTTGTGTAAATCGAATGGATGCACTGCATGTGCTGTACATTGCTTTGAAGACGAATTAACAGATATAACGTATTATGTAGAAGCAGATTGAGGCTTTCTTCATATAAAACACATTTATATCACTGCTGTCTGTTTGCACAACACTTTTCAATTAAACAGCTATCTCGTTTGAAGTCGTTGTTCCCTG
Source organism: Rhinoderma darwinii (assembly GCF_050947455.1). NCBI lineage: Eukaryota > Metazoa > Chordata > Amphibia > Anura > Rhinodermatidae > Rhinoderma > Rhinoderma darwinii. The sequence continues at coordinate 42,963,134 of NC_134699.1, read as the reverse complement.
CAGCCATAACATTTTATTAATAAACAGAATGGAAATTACACATTTATAATTTATATTCATTATAGCATTTTCCACTTAACAATAAATTAATTAATAGAATGACATTAAAGGGAAACGAAACCCGAAACGATAATTTGATATGTTATAAAATAGAATATGCTAACTGTCATTTCCTTCATTTGAAGCAAATTTCTGTATATTCAAGCAGAACATGAAAATTTGTTCAGCACAGACGCCATGTGGAAATGCTGCATCCATAATACCTGCTGTATGATTTACAGTAACATTGCCCGGCTGTGCCCTAAAGTCACAAGCAATCAAATACCTGTCCAGTCCAGATAAGGTCAGTTCCATACAGCCGTAATATGGCCGCAACACCTGGGCCCTCAAGTTTGTATGGAACTAATTACCATAGGAATCTATAGTGATCTAAATTCAGTTCAGTAGAACCGCAGAGACCAGAGTACTAGATACTAGCTGCAAAGGCCTAGTTTCCAGCTGCAGAGGTGAACCTGGGAGATCTTTCACCCAGGCAAACATCAAATCCTGACTTTTAATGGCGCCCCTACACCACCCAACACCCAGGTTATATGTCCCTTTCCCACTAGCTATCCAAATTACTAAGGCCTCATGCACACGACCGTAGTCATGTGCACGGCCATAATTTTCGGGTCGGCCGGCAGCGGACTGTCAGCCATTGTTTTCAATGAGCCCGGACCGCAGAAGACAGCCGTAATAAGACAGGTCCGTTATTTCTGCGGTGCGGGCTCCCGGGCCATGCACAGACCGTAAAAACTATGGTCGTGTGCATGGCCCAATAGAAATGAATGGGGCCGCAATTCTCCCGTGGATTTTCGGGGGAATTGCGACCGCAAAAGCACGTTCGTGTGCATGGGGCCTTAGTCATAAACTAGTTATTAAAAACAAACAGTAGGCAGTTCTATTTGGCAAAATCTATCTTGACCCTAAGGGTGTGTTCACACATGCCAAATTTGTTGCAGAAATTTCTACAACTGTCCCATTCATCTGAATAGAACTTGCTGAAATGTATGATCATGCTGCAGAAACAACCACATTTTTCGCAGACATTTAGCATACGTTGTGCTCATTGTAAATGTCAATAAAAAAGAACTAAGAGAAGGGCGGAGGTTAATATTGCTAGAGAAAAACAAGATTTTAGAAAAGTTTATGTAAGATGGAGCTATACCTAGAGCCTGTTTTTATTTTTAGTCTACAAACACACCAAAAACAGCAGCCTGTATTCTGAGTCTAAGGGCTTATTCAGACGAGTGTGTAATACGTCCGTGCACAGAAGCACTTCCGTGGGACGCGCGTGAGTCATGCAACAGCAGTAACAAGTATGATTGAAAACAGAGAAGCACCACGTGCTTTTCTGTTTACAAACATACAAACAGAGTGTCATAATGATGGTGGCTGTGCGAAAATCACGCAGCCGCGCATCATATGGTGATGACACACGGAGCTGTTAAGTGCGTTTTGCGCGCACAAAACGCAGGGTTTTTTGCGCGCGCAAAACGCACACACTCGTGTAAATCCTCCCTAAAGGGAAGATGCCATGAATTAGAGATTTCACACAGTCCTGCAGGTTTCGATTGGATTGATCCTGCTTGTAAAAAAACCTGATTCAATTATTAACATTGTACTAATATATTCTTTACGATAAAGCTCCACCTCTGACTAACATTGGTTCTACTGACAACAATTGCGTCCATAATACCCTGCAGTCTTGCATATGAACACAAAAATACCCAAAGCAACATTATTTCATATTTTCCTGTGTTATGGAGCTAAGTTATTTAGTGTATTCATTACAAGAAAGATCAGCAACAGCTAGCCTATTGAAGATTTACTACAAAGATGATGCTAGATCTTACACTTGCTAACTTCACTTTGGGTCTTTACTTTAAATGCAGATCTTGGAAGCTGAGCTTGAAAAATTCAGATATTACTGTAGAATTAACTATTTGTCATTTTCAGTTCAAAGACTGAGGCCTCATTTACACGAACGTGATATACGTCCGTGAGACTCACGTGCTTTTCACGCGGGTCGCACGGACCTATACAAGTCTATGGGGGCATGCAGACAGTCCGTGAGTTTTGCTCAGCGTGAGTGCGCTGAAAAAAACTCACGACATGTTCTAAAAATCTGCGTTTTTCGCGCATCACGCACCCATTGAAGTCAATGGGTGCGTGAAAACCACGAAGGTCGCACGAAAGCACTTCCGTGCGAACTGCGTGATTCGCGCAAGAGCTGTCAAACTGAATGTAAACAGAAAAGCACCACGTGCTTTTCTGTTTACAAACATCCGAACGGAGTGTCTTAGAGATGACCGAACCGAACTTCACCGGGTTCGGCCGAACTCGTTTTGACCGAACCCGGCAGGAGACAGTCACTGTCCAGGGTGCTGAAAGAGTTAAACTGTTTCAGCACCCTAGACAGTGACTTCCGTGAACGTGAACGTGTAAAAAAAAAAAAAAGTTCTGACTTACCGATAACTCCCGGCTTCTTCCTCCAGTCTGACCTCCCGGAATGACAATTCAGTCCAAGTGACAGCTGCAGCCAATCACAAGCCAAGCACAGGTTGCAGCGGTCACATGGACTGCCGCGTCATCCAGGGAGGTGGGTCCAGATGTCAAGAGAGACGCGTCACCAAGGACGCGTCACCAAGGCAACGGCCGGGAAGTTCTCGGTAAGTACGAACCTCTTTTTTTTTTAAACAGGTTACTCGATATGGTGATCGGAATTCACTGTCGAGGGTGCTGAAAGAGTTACTGCCGATCAGTTAACTCTTTCAGCACCATGGACAGTGACTGACGTCGGCTAGCCTCATCTCTATGATGGCGGCTGCGCGAAAATCACGCAGCCGCGCATCATACACGGATGACACACGGAGCTGTCAAGTGCCTTTTGCGCACGCAAAACGCTGCGTTTTTTACGCGTGCAAAACGCACACGCTCGTGTAAATGAGGCCTAAAAGTGTGTATGACTCCCTGGTAGCATTTCGGACTGGGGTGTATAAGTGTTTTCTTACTTGCTCCAGTTTTTACAAGGCTCCATCTCCGATTCAATAGCAGAAAAAGTCTTCTCATTGCATGGTGAGCACTGGGTGTCAGAAAGACTGGTAGCTGGCAAAATAAATAAGAGAGTGTAAAGGTGAGTCCGACACCCCCCCCCCCCCGCACACTACTAGATCGGTGTAGGAGAGAAAAGTTTATATATACGTTGGCGATGATACTGCAAGCCACACTGGAACATGCTAATGAATATGAAGTGTATGGCTGTGACCACTCCCCAACCTCTACCCTCTTCTCTCGAGTGATGGCCCTAGCGGTCGCCCGCGTCACAATGTGCTATTTAGCAAAATTCATCACATAAGAGCAGAGGGGGGGGTGGTTACAGCGAAGTAGCATTTCACAATAGCATACGGTGTGTGAGGATTCAAAGTTAATTTTCCTAGAGTGACTTGCCGTATCATCGCCAACATAGGCATTAATAATTTTGTATGCTCTACGAATATTAGCATTTTTAGGGGGACAAAAGTGGTGACAGACTCCATTGAAAACGTACCAAAACGCCTGTGTAAAGCATGCAATAAATAAAAACTATTACTATGACTTCAATACCTCCCGATAATCATACCATCCCTAAATAACCAGACCACGCTAGATGACACTGGATGTAAATGTATAGGATGTTAATTATTTTTGTGTTATATAATAAAAATACAGTAGTAATACAAAATTATTATTCACCAGAAAAATTATAATTTCTAGCTTTTAATGGCAAAGAAGGAGAGGTTGAATGTGAATGAGCGGAGAGCACTACATTTAAAGGAGTTGACCCATCAGGATAACCTCTGTCCATATGTCATAGAGCTCTGAGTTCGAATGGGTATGTTCTGGTGGAATCTGAATGGCCTCCATATAATACTACATTTATCATACAATGATCAGGTGACAGCAACTTCCCCTGGCCAGGGTCGTATTTAGAGTTTGTGCTGCCCTAGGCACTTTTAGAGCGGACCCCCCCCCTCCCCCGATAACGCAGCTTTTTTTACCTCCCCATTGAATTCAATGGGGAAAACCTGCAACAGAAAACCAGCGATTCCACAACATAAATTTACATGATGCGGATTAAGAAAACGCACCGCCATTCAATGTATGAAAGTTTTTTCAGTGGGTTTTTTAGGCAGCGTGTGGATGAGATTTGTTCAAATATTATCCATTCTACTGCTACTGTATTATGCTGCAGATTTTTTGCAATGAAATCCGTTGTGTAAAATCTGCAGTGTTTATGCTACGTGTGGACATAGCCTAAAATAAACACTCAGTGCTACCCCATTATCATTCCCTCCCCTGCCCCCCACATGAACACTGAGGCCCATTTCCCCTATTATTGATTAGGTCACAGTTTATTATTTTTTAGAAAAAAAACAAAACACTCCTGCAGTGGTCCCCTTTCCCGACTAGAGCAAAAAATGGAAGGTCACATCAGTACATCGTCCTACTTTTACAAGTAGGCCAATGAACTGAGGTAACCTGGGACCATGTGATGTAAACTAACCAATGTCAGCTTAGAGTTGTCACTGCTTAGTTCACTGTCATAGACCCAGGAAGGTAAGTATAATAATCGTTTTGTTTTTTTAATTATTAGTGTTACTAACATGTTGTTTTTGGGTGTTTTAGAGGTTCGGTTATTGGACTACGTCAGATTCTAGTACTACTTTGATGACAGAGTTTTTATTTTCAATAAAATGGTTAATGAGGGTTTTATTTCTATAAAATATTTTTTCTGTGTAGATGTTCTTTTTAACTTCATTACTACTGCCTTAGTAATGGCAGCTGTCTGAAAGACATTACTAAGGTGGGGCTTTGTGTTAGCCGGTTAAGAGGCTAACACTAACCCTGGTACCCACCGCCACTAGGGGTTCTAGGAAGAGCCGGGTACAATCCAGTTCCCGACCATCTGAAGAGATGGTTGAGTACTGGGGCGGATGCAGGCTGGTATTATTAGCCTAGGAAAGCCCAAAAACAATGGCCCTTCCCACCCTGGTAATGCTAGGCTACAGCTGCTTTATTGTATCTAGCTGTTTATGAGAAATAGGGGGACACAAAGTTGTTTTTTCAATTATTTATTTAAAAAAATCGACGTGGGGTCCCCCCCCATTTTTCATAACCAGCCAAATACAACATAGCAGCAGCAGACTAGCATTACCAGGGTCGGAAGTCCCATTGTTTTTGGACTTTACCAGCCTTATTATACCAGCCTGCGGCCGCCCCAGTGCCCGACCATTACTTCAGATGGTCAGGTACTAGATCGTACCTGGCTCTTCCTGGAACCCCTGGTGGCAGTGGGTACCGGGATAATAATGAGGGGGTTAGTGTTAGCCTCTGCAGTGGCTAACACTAAGCCCTGCCTTAGTAATGGACGCTGTCTATCAGAGAGCCACTATTACTAAGGCAGTAGTAATATAGTTAAAAACAAACAGACACAGAAAAAAACCCTACACAACCCGCGTTAACCAATTTATTGAAAATAAAAATACCGTCATCTAAGTTGTCCTCGAATCCGATGTAGTCCAACGACCGAAACTGTAATAAAAAACAACACAAAAAAAACATTAGTAACATTAATAAGTAAAAAAGCAAAACCATTATCATATTTTGCCTTCCTCGGTCCATGACAGTTAACTAAGTAGTGACAGCTCCTAGCTGTCATTGGTTCATTTACAAAAAGTAGGCCAATGAACTTAGGTAACCGGCCCCCACGTGATGTAAACTAACCAATGACAGCTTAGAGCAGTCACTGCTTAGTTTACTAAGCCTTGTAAGTAACACAGGATCACCCGAGATGTGCCAGAATTTTGGATGGACGCGGATATAATTGAAGAGAGTACATTACATTAGGGTTGTCACGATACCAGAATTTGAACTTCGATACCGATACTTTGTGTACTATTGCGATTCTCGATAATTTGACAACAATAATTTAAAAGTTCATCCATTTTCTGATGTGAGGCCCGTGATGTGATGAATTTTGAACCTCCGTGTGCCTCACATTAATAGTGATAGCTGTTTAACTAACGCCTGCTGAAAATGGCTAAACAGTGTCTGATCCTGAAGGCTCAAAATGGCCCAATCCTGAACCGGTTAAAGGGGTATTCCAGTTACAACAAGTTATCCCTTATCCTTAGGGTAAGGGGTAACTTGCTGATCGGTGGGTGTCCAACAGCTGGGACCCCCACCGTTTCCGAGAACAGGGGTCCCGTACCCCTCATTTCAACCGTGCGGCAGGTTGCTTATGTGCACTGCCGCTCCATTCATTCTCTATGGGAGCGCCGGAGATAGGCGAGTACAGCGTTCTGCTATTTCCGGCGCTGCCATAGAGAATGAATGGAGCGGCAGTGCACATGAGCAACCTGCAGCTCGGTTCAAACGAGGGGTACGGGACCCCTGTTCTTGTAAACGGTGGGGGACACAGCTGTCGGACACCCACCGATCAGCAAGTTACCCCCTACCCTATGGATAGGGGGTAACTTGTTGTAATCGGAATACCCCTTTAATGCCAGTAGATTAGCCTGTGTACTTATAGTACAAAGGCAGTTGTTAGGACATACCGGAGTATGCCCTAACAGGAAATATGGTCAGACGGCCCTGGGGTCCTTCAATGGACCCTGGGCAGTCTGCCCATATATGGTAAGTCCCTCAGTCGCGTCACAGGGATTCCCTGTGATGCGATCCAAGGGGCATCCCCCTTCGCATTTTGCCCTTGAATGCTGCGGTCAGATTTGATCGCAGCATTTAGGGGAATAGCGGCGGAGATAAGAGGTTGCTCTGATCTCCGCCGTTAGAGCGGGGCTGCTACTGTGTATACAGCCATTGCCCCGCTCCTGACAAGTGTGTGCGCGCGCGGTCAGTATAAGGTGATATGATCAGCACTGCACTAATGAGCGGCGGCACCGCCGGCCCTGAAGTCAGAGAACATGGGGGTTTTTCAGTGCGCCCATCATGTTCTCTGTCTTCAGTGGCGGGCCTCATTAGTGCAGTGAAGGTAGCATCACCTCATGCTGACCACGCGCACACTTGTCAGGAGCAGGGCAATGGCTATATTACACAACTGCAGCCCCGCTCACTACATTCATGTATTACAATACTAAGCTGTGCGAACCGATCAACCCAACACTACACTACATTAAACATGTACTTACCTGACCTGCTGCGCTGCTGTCCGCTCCGCCTACAGCGCTTCTTAGACTGAGTCTAAGACATGCCCACTGTTCTCGGATTGCCTACAGCTGCTCTGGCCAATCCAGTGCCTAGTGGTAAATACGGCCTGCTCCTGGCAAAATCAGTTTACATATTAAAGGGGTTGTTGGTGATATGATTTGTTTTAAAAAACCCATGTTAAAAATAAAAATCTTTGTAATAAATTTCTCTGTTGGTACCATGCCTCTACTAGGCTTCAGTGATCCTTTGTTCAAAGTTATATATCCCACGGCAGCCATTGGACGATGAATCACTATGGATGCATTGTCACTGCGGCTTAGTAAACATGAATGAGCTACAGGGACCAAGAGAGTAGTTTATACATAATATTTCTTCCAGTAGCACCTCCTATACAGACTGCAGTTGACCACATCTTTTCTCTTACCTTTCTTTACCACTCCTTCTCCAGGACCACATACTTTGTTCAACACACACGTCTCACAGGATTCACTTGAGCAGTGCTTGCCCACTTGACATCTACAGTTCACATTGGTGGTTGGTGTTCCTTCACTTATCTTCTCAAAACCAAGTTCTAATGTGAGAACAACATGTTGGTTAGAAAACCATTGTACTAAGACAAAAATATAGAAGGGTTTAAACGACAAAAAAATCATAGAATAAATTCAGTATGTGGAAAGAAGCATCATGAATTATTAGAAATATTTCTTTAAAGCGGCATGTATATAACAATGTATAATCAAGGTGAATCATAAGGAAAATTAGGATCAATCTCATCTATGACACTGTTGTGTGATAACCACATTAGATGGTGTGTGTGTGTGTGTATTATTTGCTATAGGTGTGATGGGAGTCTTATAGACAATGTTGTAGAGCCCTAAAGTCTGTGATCAGTCATAATTTTGAATAAAATTGTTTAACTGACATCATATTATATCGCTACTTTGAAAAATTTGTATTTGAAGTGTGAAATTGTAGGAGGTGGGTGCCTTTTTACTTCCCACGGCTTAGCCTCATCTCTAGAAGAACTACCAATTTATCAGCTGGTTACCACGGATTCAGCTCCTGGACTCCCCACCAATCAACTGATATACCCGTCTCATATCACCATATTTCCCCTGCAGCAGCCTGCATTCAACTGAATAGGAGACCATGTAGTATATTGCAAGACCAACTCAGCTAGAGTGATTGCTGCTCAATGTATCCATCCTACTGAGGGCATTGTGACTGGCATTATCTACAGAGGGCATTGTGATTGGCGCTATCTACAGGGGGCATTGTGATTGGTGCTATCTGCAGGGGGCAGTGTGACTGGCGCTATCTACAGAGGGCATTGTGACTGGCGCTATCTACTTAGGGCATTGTGACTGCCATTATCTACAGAGGGCATTGTGATTGGCGCTATCTACAGGGGGCATTGTGACTGGTGCTATCTACTGGGGCCAGTGTGACTGGCGCTATCTACAAAGGGCATTGTGACTGGCGCTATCAACAGGGGGCATTGTGACTTGCGCTACCCACAGGGGCCAGTGTGACTGGCGCTATCTACAGGGGGCAGTGTGACTGGTGCTATCTACATGGGGCATTGTGACTGGCGCTATCTGCAGGGGGCATTGTGACTGATGCTATTTACAGGGGGCAGTGTGACTGGCGCTATCTACAGAGGGCATTGTGACTGGCGCTATCTACAGGGGGCATTGTGACTGGTGCTATCTACTGGGGCCAGTGTGACTGGCGCTATCTACAGGGGGCATTGTGACTGGCACTATCTACAAAGGGCATTGTGACTGGCACTATCTACAAAGGGCATTGTGACTGGTGCTATCTACAGGGGGCATTGTAACTTGCGCTATCCACTTGGGCCAGTGTGACTGGTGCTATTTACAGGGGGCAGTGTGACTGGTGCTATCTACAGGGGGCAGTGTGACTGGCGCTATCTACAGAGGGAATTGTGACTGGCACTATCTACAGAGGGCATTGGGACTGGTGCTTTTTAAAGGGGGCATTTGGACTGGTGCTATCTACAGGGGGCATTGTGACTGGCGCTATCTACAGGGGGAATTGTTAGTGTGTGTTGGGGTTTTACTTTAAAATATTTGACAACATTTAAGTCATGGGGACAGAGTATGGTGCTATTATAATCAGGGGCACGGTGTATAGCACTATTGTAATCAGTGGCGCAGTGTGTGATACTATTATATTCAGGGGCATAGAGTGTGGCACCATGATAATTTTATCTTCGTTTATAGGTGCGGAAATGTTGGAAAAGTGAGAAGCCAGAGACATCTGAGCATCAAACTCTGCAGGAATGAGCAGTGGTCGGGAGAAGTCATCATGGAGGTCTCGACCGGATAGAGAAGAAAACAGAAAAATAACTAAAAAGAATCTGAGGCGTCACCTGTGAGTCACTCAATGTAAATGTTAATTCTCCCTGTGACTGATCAGTACTGTAGTAACAGTATGATCTGCTGCGAGATGATAAGTGTATCATTCTTTTTTGTGATACAACAACTCCCAGCATATCCTAACCATTGTTCTGGCTATACTAGGGGCTGTCGTTTTATGTCGTACAAACTTATATGGCAGGGGTTAAACTGAATTTGCAAATGATCTCTGTACGGAGCTGTATTTGTGCTGATGCTGTATATATGTACTGAGTTTGGTTCTGGTGATGTATTTATATACTGAGCTTTGTTCTGGTGATGTATATATGTACTGAGCTTTGTTCTGGTGCTGTATTTATGTACTGAGCTTGGTTCTGGTGCTGTATTTATGTACTGAGCTTGGTTCTGGAGCTGTATTTATGTACTGAGTTTGGTTCTGGTGTTGAATTTATATATTGAGCTTGGTTCTGGTGCTGTATTTATGCACTGAGCTTTGTTATAGTGCTGTATATATGTACTGAGCTTGGTTCTTGGTTTGTATATATGTACTGAGCTTTGTTCTGGTGCTGTATAATTGTACTGAGCTTGGCTCTGGGGCTGTATATTTGTACTTGAGCTTCGTTCTGGGGCTGTATATATCTACCTTATCTTAAGAAAAGGTAAATATATACAGTTAAAACAAAACCCCAAAAAACGTGGAGGAATCTTAGTTTTTTCCAATTCAACCATTATATAATACTTTAAATGGTGCCAATAAAAACTACAACCACCCCCCCTGCAAAAAATAATCCTTTACACACCACTCCATTGACGTGAAAATAAAAAAGTTATGGCGGCCAGTGAAAAGTGAAAAATTTCTTGGACTTTAAGGGGTAAAACAACAGAGACAGGTTCTTTAAGGTTATATTCACGCACAGCAGATTTTTTTTTCCAGAAACCACAAACAATTTAAAGCTCCTGACCTCTTTAGGGTTTCAAAGTATTCTGCTTTCTCTCTTCTGTATGGCTCATTCTGCTTTTACAGAAAATTCAAAACTGTGCTAGATTTGTGGCCGACTAAACCGAAATCTGCAAATATATACGGTAAAGTATCATCAGTGTACTGTTTTCAGAGTTGGGGGGGGGGGCGGCAGACTTAAAAAAGTGCCTGGGGTCCTTGGTGCCCTTAATCCACCCCTGTATTTATCTATCTATTACATATCTATCAGTCTATCATCAATAAAAGTGAAATGGGTCCGGCGCACAATATATTAAAATCACTGTTGCTTTATTGATAACACATTTAAAATGAGATGGATAAAAATCCCGGGTGAAGGAAGCTTACGCGCTTCAAACATATTGGGGTTTACCCTTTTTTGAAGTATGGAATAGCATAGTAGACTATTGTAACATCCATGGCCGTGGACCGTCAGGATTACTCACCCCTCGACGGCCGCAGGAATGGTCTGGGGAGCGCTGGCCCGCATCTCCTTCCCAGGAGACGCCAGTGCTCAATTCCGCTCCACTCTGCTGTGTCCCATAGGGTGCGCGCGCACTCTTGCGCCCGACCTAAAAGGGCCAGTGCGCGCACATGTATAACATCAGCAATTAGCCCATGATCACCCTGGACTATAAGGGCCCTGCACCTTTGCTCATTGCCTGAGCATTGTTAGTATCCCCATGTTAGTCTTGCAAATGGTCCCTTGGTGTTATCCTGTTCCCGTTGTTACCCGTGACCTGCTACCTGTATCCTGTATCCCGTGCTGTGTCCTTGGTCCTGAGCATGTTAGTGTTTGGAGTCGTGTCTATTGCACCTGCTGTCGTCTGCCATGTCTGGCGCAACCTGCTGCACTTGCTGTCATCCGCAACGTCTGGCGCAACCTGATGCACCCACCTCCATCTGTGCTAATGCCTCTGCCACTGTCACTATTCAGGTACTCTAGTGTGGGACTTTGTATTAATTGGGTGCCCTGTTGTTTGGCCAGCTGCCTCCCTGCTACAGCGATGCGGCCTAGTGGGTCCACATACCAAGAGACCGTGACAACTATGCCATTCCATCCTGAGAGATCCCGCAAAAAAATGTATAGTGCTCCTGACAATACTATATGGACAGTAATGTCAGGGACTTCCCAATGCCGGTGTTCCCAGGCATAGCATCGCAATCACTCTGTCCTTGGACTTTGGCTCTCTGGAAGATCCCGAAATTACTGTCCAAATATGGACATCAAGAACAGCGCTGGACTCCCTGGGCAGAGCTCTAGTACAAGCCCCGTGCGGGGACTCCAGCCCTGGGAAAGCTACTAACATCACTGGCCATTTATGGACAGTGAATTCAGGAGTTTTCCCAGAGCCATTCCCTGGGAGACGTATACCACTGTATGCCACACAGTGGGACATGTTTTGGCTGAATTGAACAAAATCCAGGGCATTAGCCGGTCATGTGCCTTACCCTTGGTTTAATTTACTGTAATTGACATCAGTACCAAAATCTGTTCACGCGCTTAACGTGCAAACATGAGCGCACTGTGGCGGAACGGGTGATGGTTACAGGCATTGTACCCAGATAAAGGTTAAGCCTGCCGCAAACCGTCGCACTCCCGCCATCCGGGTGCCATAGCTTAGATGGCGCCCGGTGCTAGATGGGGATATGTCCCCTAAAACTGCATTACGTTATGTTTGATAACCAGTTGTTTTATATTATATTGTATTCAGTGCTGCTTCACTGTCCTCCCCCTCTAGGGTTAATCTTATACTGAAGGAGAATGAGTCACAGGCTGAGAGCGGAACATGTGTAATGTAAATAAGAAAAAGGAGGGGGCCTGTTTCCTGAGTGAGGGATATAGCTGTGCTGGAGGAGAACTGAGTGAGTTGGAGCCCAGGAGAGGATGAGATAGCAGTGTGAGCTGCAGGCAGGGGCTGTCTACCTCAGAGATGGTACCTGACCTAGGGACAGTAATAGAGGACAAGTGCTGGAGTCCCATCTAACTAAGGAGGATCTGAAGACACCCCAAAGGATGAAAGGTACAGTGGAGAGACCCCATAGTGAGGTAGCCTGTCCCATCCAGCCCAGAGGGGAGAAGCAGCGATGCATTGGTTCTGTGTGTGTCTGTCCCTGTTAATAAACGCGCCGCTGTGGCTTGTCCCCTGTTAATCTGTGTCGCCTGAATCTATCGCCCACATTCTCTTGGCGTAAACCGACCCCCACTGACCCGGTTTCGCCACACGCACCACTTTCTGTTGCCCAACCCTCGGTAATGAGGGGCAGCTCACACTCCTTGGCTGTATTGTGCCCAGAAATTCCTGATGACGGCCCTGGTATTGGATTGTGATTCTGTCATAACAAAAAACAACGGCAAAGTTGGGACCTTCATGAAAACCTTTCCGGACAATCAATGTACCTATGTGCCAAATTTGGGGTCAAATAGTTCAGGCGTTTGGAAGCCTATAGTAGACAGACAAACAGATATTCGCTTTTATATTATAGATATTTTCTGTGCAGTAAGAAATAAGAAGTACAACATTTTTTAGTTATTTATCAACTTCTGGGATTTGTAATGAACAGACAGATTGAAATAACCCTTCATAGTGCCTACTATGACATCTTTTACTTCGTTTCTGAACATAACAAAATAAAGCAACTTTGCGAATAGTCCTACCTAATAATAATCCTACAAATTTGTAAATACAGGTCCCATATACTGAGAAAAAGTTAAATGGGTTCACCATATGAATATTTCATATTGTGGTACCGTCATCTGTATAGGTAGCAAGGGTATATATGGTAAAGAAATCCATACACAAAAAAAGCTAACCAGCCAAAGATTGAGATTGAATTTACCGCACTATTTCTTAGGGCCTGTTCACATCAGCGTCGGGTTTAATTTGGGCTTTTCATTTATCCTTTCCATCAGGAACAGATGAACGGAAAGCCAAACAGAAACTATAGCTTTCATTTTCATTACCATTGACTTTAATTGTAATGCTTCTGCTGTAGTTTGTTTCCGTTACGTAGTCGACTACGCTATTGTTTCCATTAAAAAAAATTTACTGAACGGAAACAAATGGAAACCAACTGAAATGGAAGCATTAACATTGAGATCAATAGTAATGCAAACGGAAGCTAGTTCGGCTTTCCGTTCATCTGTTCCCCTGATGGAATGGATGAACGGAAACCCCAAACGGAACCCGATGGTGATGTGAACAGGCTCTTAATCTACTCCCCAAAAATCTTGACAAACACTACAGGGAAAATATAGCACAGAAAAGAAACAACAGATAAGGGACACATACGTTTATTGCATTCTTGATGCAGTAGACAGCTAGTTTCTCTGTGATATTCAGCCTGGTACTGTCCGGGAGAGCAGGCGAAGCACACCGTTTCATTATGCTCTGTGCATTCTCTGACCAGCCTCTGTCCTGTTAATGATGAATTAGACATTAAAACACATACAAAGATAAAATATACTAATAACGCAACAGTGAGAAATGGCAAGTGGTATAGATAAACATTCAGCACACAGAGAGGTCAATGAACTAAAGTTTACAGAAGACAAAGTTCACTGACATATTTAATAATTAATTTATTCTTATGTATTCTCATCCTTGGTGCCCCTTCTAGTACTGGTCCATGCCACTCCTCCATCCAGGACAGAAGGCAACGTGTAAGCATGTTAGGATCTCAGTTAACATAAAACTTTAAAGCTTCAAACTATTTGTATTTCATTTTTCACTGGATACAGAGATCACATTTGTATTTAAACAAAGTAGAGTATTCTTTGTGATAATGCTATGCTTCTTAAAAGGTTAATCCCATGTCGGACATTTATGGCATATCCACAGAATAAATGTCCGATAGATGCGGGTCCCACATCTGGGACCCCCACCTATATCTAGAACAGGGTCCCCTGACACCCGTACTACCTTCTGCCGATGTTGCTTGACTCTGAGTTACGAGGTTGTCTGGAGTACGAAAACAGACAAGCTTGCTGAGCTATGCTATTTGTGGAACTCCAATAGACATGAATTGGAGTTCTGGAAACAGGGTAGCACAGCGAGCAATGCTGTTTTCGGAACGCAAGAGCTGCCAAAACAGCTTCGTTTTATGTGATACGCTGTTTGCGGAACTCCCATTCACTACTTTGTGAGGTTCATAGACAGTGTAGCAAAACCCGACCACCTCGGAAAACTTTGGATGTAATTGGAGCTGTTTTTCCATGGAGTCAATGGAAAATGTCTCCAATTACGTCTCAAGAAGTGACATGCACTTCTTTGACGCGGGTCGTCTTTTTTATGCGCCGTCTTTTGACAGCGGCGCGTAAAAAAAATTACCGTCGGCACAGAACATCGTAAAACCCATTCAAATGAATGGGCAGATGTTTGCCGACGCTTTAGAGACGTATTTTCGGATGTAATTCGAGGCTAAAATGCCCGAATTATGTCTGTAAATAGGTTGTGTGAACCCAGCCTTAAACATACATAGACAGACAGATCAATAAACATATAGTGTTTCTTACTCAAATGCACTTACCTGGCCTACATAATGAGCAACATCTACTGTATTTTTCATATTCTTTAACATCCACACAAAATTCTGAACGCTACAAAAAGAAGATACATTATAAAAATTAGTCATATATCATATGTCCTGAACCATTCTTAGAGACCACTCATTAGGGCCAATTTACAGCATTAAACCAGTTACATAAAAGATATTGTGTATTGCAAACAACTTTCTAACCTCTGCTTTATAAATATAAATAGAACACGGTCAGTGGCGGATTAAGTAGACCATAGGCCGTAGGCTGATCCCCAAACTTGGGCCCCCCTTCCCCACCGCCGCTCTGCCGTGTCTATAGTGAACACCACCTTTTTGTGCGAGCATTGACAAATGGGTGTTACGATTCCCCTTGTCAAAGTGCTGTGTCCCTACATATTGACAGTCTCCAACCATCGCTGACAGTATCACACTTCCTCTTGACAATGGGAATGGTAACACGCATTTGTCTATTAGTCTTAGGTACACAAAGATATGTAGAATACAAAAATTTCCTACAATAGACATGTCAGGAGAAAGGACAGATCCCCTATAGATCCAGTGACTCACAGGTGATGTCTTCTATGATGGGAGTCATTTTATTTTCTTCTCCATCTGATGCAGACCGTTATGGCGACTTCTCCTGATGAGACATCTTTGCCCATCACTTCTGCAGCCATTTCCAGCCTCTATAGACAAACAAATTTAGACACCAAAGCCCAGAACCACACATTAAAGGGGTTGTCCTGGCACAAACCGTTTTTTATACTGATGACCTATCGATGTGCCCGGACGACCCCTTTTACTCAGACAAATAAATTTGGACCCCAGACTAGATCATAGAATACATACAGACCCAGACCTTCTAAACTATTGCAGTCCTCAGACCAGACCCCCCTAAAAAAATACAGACCCCAGAACAAGCACCCTAAATAAATACAGACCTCAGACAGGACCCCTAAAGACAGACCCCAGACCTGGCCCTCTACACTAAAAATGACCCCAAACCTGACTCCCTTAATACAGACCCCATAAACTAATACAGACCCCTAAATAAAGACCCCTAAACTAATACAGACTCTAGACCAGGCCCCCTAAATACAGACCCCATAAACTAATACAGACCCCAAACCCCTAAATACAGACCCAAGACCTCAAACTAATACAGGCCCCCTAAATTCAGACCCCCAGACCTGAAACCCTACAATAATAAATGACCCCATACCTGACTCCCTTAAGTATTACAGACCCCAGACAAGACCTCCTAATCTAATACAGACCCCAGACCAGACCCCTAAATAAAGACCCCTAAACTAATACAGACCCTTGACCAGGCCCCCTAAATACAGACCCCATAAACTAATACAGACCCCAGACCCCTAAATACAGACCCCCCCCCCTAAGTACAGACCCTAGACCTCAAGCTAATATAGACCCCCTAAATACAGACCCCAGACCTGACCCACATCAATAGTAATGACCCCAGACCTAACTCCCTTAAGTAATACAGACCCCAGACCAGACCCCCTAATCTAATACAGACCCCTAAATACAGACCCCTAAATAAAGACCCCTAAACTAATACAGACACTAGAACAAGCCCCCTAAATAGACCCCATAAGTCAAACTAATACAGACCCCCTAAATACAGACCCAGACCCCTTAAACTAACACAGACCCCTAAATATACAGACCCTAAACCCCTTAAACTGAAACAGAACACAGACACCCTAAATACAGACCCCAGACCCCTTAAACTAATACACACACCAAACTTCCTAAATACAGACCAGACCCACTAAATGCAATCCCCAAACAAGACCCCCTAAATACAGTCCCCAAACTAGAGCCCCTAAATACAGTCCCCACACCAGACCCCCTAAATACAGATCCCTGAAACAAATCCATCCCCTTATACTTACATAGCAGCTCACCTCAGTCTTCTCTGTGGAGTCTTGCTGCTGCTCATGGACCTGCGGTCATGTGACCAGCAGGTCTCTAAACAGTAGTAAGAACTTCAGAGATGAGGTCATGTAACCTTATGGCTAAAGATCCCTTTGCAGGACATATACAATGCTGTTTCATCGCGATTTCTGCCGCGATTTGCAGCAAAATCGCGGCAATAACGCGATAGAACTACATTGTACTTTGGGCGGCCATGGGCCCTCTAGGAGCCTCGGGCCCCGGGCGGCCACCTAAAACGCCCTATGATGATCCGCCATTGAACACAGTTGCTTTAGGAAAGTCCCTCGATTTATTTCTTGGAATAATTTTCATAAATTGGCTCCTTTGTGAGCTATAATCCAAGTCTTCCTACACAGAGACCTTGCCTTAATAAGAATATGTCTCAGGCAGCATATGTTGAGGGTAGCAAAAGATATGGTATTCTTTAAATGTACGTTTTCCCTTATGTAAAAGTTCATATTATCAATTCCCACTCTTTTCGTTGATAATAAAATGTGCGTTCTCAACGTTTTTTTTAATGTGACGACAAATAGCAGTATTTCAGTCACTGCGTCAGTCTTTAAGATGACTAGGAGTATGCTGTCTCTAAATGAAAAGTGACAAAGTATTTTCTTTATGGGAGGCTATGGAGGAATCCTGCTGTGATCCTGCTGGTAAATGTATTACGGTTATGAAAGTTCTAAAACTTGGTCAACTTTAGCAGTCTGCTTGGAATTTCCCTACATAGATACCTAGGCTCCAAAGTCTGAAGAAATGTGCAAATAAATAGTTGCTCTCAACCTTAAACCAAACCCTAATCCTAAGGGCAGATACAGACGGACGTTGCGTTTTTGCGCGCGCAAACAACTCAGCGTTTTGCGCGCGCAAAAAACATTTGACAGTTGCGTGTGTCATCCGTGTATGATGCGCGGCTGCGTGATTTTCGCGCAGCCGCCATCATAGAGATGAGGCTAGTCGACGCCCGTCACTGTCCAAGGTGCTGAAAGAGCTAACTGATCGGCAGTATCTCTTTCAGCACCCTCGACAGTGAATGCCGAACACAATATACAGCAACCTGTTAAAAAAAAGAAAAAGTTTGTACTTACCGAGAACTTCCCGGCCGTTGCCTTGGTGACGCGTCCTTGGTGACGCGTCCTTGGTGACGCGCCTCTCTTGACATCGGGCCCCACCTCCCTGGATGACTCGGCAGTCCATGTGACCGCTGCAGCCTGTGCTTGGCCTGTGATTGGCTGGAGCTGTCACTTGGACTGAATTGTCATCCCGGGAGGTCAGACTGGAGGAAGAAGCCGGTAGTTATCGGTAAGTCAGAACGTTTTTTTTTACAGGTTCATGTTTATTGGGATCGGTAGTCACTGTTCATGGTGCTGAAACAGTTTAACTCTTTCAGCACCCTGGACAGTGACTATCTCCGGACGTCGCGTACCGGAAATTTTTTTGCCGGGTTCGGCCAAAACTAGTTCGGCCGAACCCGGTGAAGTTCGGTTCGATTGTCCGGGTTCGCTCATCTCAAAGACACTCCATTTGGATGTTTGGAAACAGAAAAGCACGTGGTGCTTTTCTGGTTACATTCATCCTTTTGACAGCTGGTGCGCTGTTTCAGTCGGTTCGCACGGAAGTGCTTCCGTGCGACCTGCGTGGTTTTCACGCACCCATTGACTTCAATGGGTGCGTGATGCGCGAAATACGCGGAGATATTGAACCTGTCGCGCTTTTTACGCAGCTGACAAACGCTGCGCAAAAAGCACAGACTGTCTGTACTGCCCCATAGACTTGTATTGGTCTGTGCGTGGCGCGTGAAAACCACGCGGCCCGCACGGACCGAATACACGCTCGTGTGAATCCCCCCTTATACCCTAAAGGTCATCTTACACAGCTCGTTTGCACCTTTCACAAGGAGCTAGTATGGGGACGAGCGCTCATTACTCCGATCGCTCGTCCCCATACATTATTATCATGTCGGCAGCGTGTCTCCCTGCAGAGAGATGTGCAGCCGAAAACGATAATATTTTTCATTTTTAAAACGAATGATCAGCAGATGAACAAGCGTTTGCTCGTTCATCTGCTGATCATTGCCCTGTTTACACAGGACAATTATCTGCAACGAGCGTTCTATGAACGAGTGTTTGCCCGATAATTGGCCCATGTAAAAGGACCTTAAGTTACAGAAACATCAAACCAAGCAAACCTAAGGCTGGATGTTTTCAGTACGGGACAGTAGTTCCACGGAGAGGCAGGGACTCCTAGCGTCGTACATAACTATGATGCTAGGAGCCCGGCTCCCTGCAGTGTGTTCGGTCCGGCACTTGCGGCCGAAATACGTTCGTCCTTTACGGACCGAATATGCTCGTGTGAATCTAGCCTAAGACACTGGTGAACACACATTAAGTTTTAGGGAATGGAGAACATATACGTGTATACACAGAAACTCGAGTTGGTTTACAGAGTTATAAGTTTGGAATGCCTGTAAACTATTACTCGGGTAACTAACCATATGATTGTAATAATCCAAGAGAAGGACTCATAGTTATGTGCTATGTATACAGTCAGATTATATTATAAATAGGTTATTGATGCTTCTATTAAATAAAACATTGATGGGTAATGAATGCGTCTGGGTCGACACATTGCACTTTATTGAAAAAAACTAAAATAACCTCAAAGGCCATGTAAACCTTTGAGCTATATATATATTTTAGACAAATTTTCAATTGGTTTTTATTTATTTTTTTAAATTAACTTTTTGAGATACAGTTTCTTTGTATCCTGGATACATAAAAGCTGTATCTTGCGCTCAAACCTGAACCCAACCGGTCATCGGGTCTGATGGCTTCGGTGATAGAAGGTTCTGCATGTCTCTGACAATTGTCGATCACATCTAAATTCAAAACTTAGATGTGGTTGATAAAAGGGGATCCTGCATGTCAGAGACATGCAAGGTCGGCTGTCACCGTAGCCATCAGTCCCGCTGACCTGGGTTTGAAAGCAAGATACAGCTTCTATGTATCCAGGATACAAAGAAACTTTATCTCAAAAAGTTAAAAAAAAGAAAATATTAAAAAAAACTATTAAAAAGTTATCCAAAATCCTTTAATATGTTGTTTGTAAAAAAAAATAGTTTAAAGGTTTGCATAACCTTTAATTTCCTTCGGAAATATTTAAGTTCCTCTTTTCAGTTCATATTTGCCAATTCCTGTTTAAAGAGGCTCTGTCACCAGATTTTGCAACCCCTATCTGCTATTGCAGCAGATAGGCGCTGCAATGGAGATAACAGTAACGTTTTTATTTTTAAAAAACGAGCATTTTTGGCCAAGTTATGACCATTTTTGTATTTATGCAAATGAGGCTTGCAAAAGTCCAACTGGGCGTGTTTACAGTAAAAGTCCAACTGGGCGTGTATTGTGTGTGTTACATCGGGGCGTGTTTACTTCTTTTACTAGCTGGGCGTTCTGACGTGTCATCCACTTCTCTTCAGAACGCCCAGCTTCTGGCAGTGCAGACACACAGCGTGTTCTCGAGAGATCACGCTGTGACGTCACTCACTTCCTGCCCCAGGTCCTGCATCGTGTCTGCCACATCGGCACCAGAGGCTACAGTTGATTCTGCAGCAGCATCAGCGTTTGCAGGTAAGTAGCTACATCGACTTACCTGCAAACGCCGATGCTGCTGCAGAATCAACTGTAGCCTCTGGTGCCGATGTGTCCTCGCTCGTCCGACACGATGCAGGACCTGGGGCAGGAAATGAGTGACGTCACAGCGTGATCTCTCGAGAACATGCTGTGTGTCTGCACTGCCAGAAGCTGGGCGTTCTTCTAGTTCTCAGATGCACCCTACTCAATGATCTTACAAGCATAAGACAACCATTTCAAAGTAAAATATCTGAAATAGGAGACAGAGTCTCACATATGGAAAACAAGATGGTGTCATATGCAACTGCACATAATGAACTTGTTGACTCACAATTCTTTAGAGGAAAGAGTTAACAAACACCAAACCAAAACGATCGACTCTGAAGATAGAGACAGACGTAACAATATCAAATTTTGGGGTATTCCGGAAACAGTAGCTAGTTCAACCCTACGAACTCACATTCAACAATTTGTGAAAAGTATGCTACCTGACATCAAAGAAAAACAAACTCAGTATTGACAGAGCACATTGGGTTCCTAAACCCAAGAATATACCTGAGAATGTCCCACGTGATGTACTAGCTAGATTTACCTTTTTTCAAACTTAAGAACAGCTAATTTATATCTCAAGAAAACACCAACCTCTACCTCTGCCATACTCCCATCTTAAACTGTTTACAGACCTATCTGCAGCTACACTGCAAGCAAGAAGAGAATTGCCGCCACTAACGCAAATATTAAGAAAAAACTACATCCAATACAGATGGGGATACCCTACCAAGATTTTGATAAATCACAATGGTATAATCTACACAGCCAAATCAGTGAATGAAGGATATTCACTTCTGAAGACGTGGGACATTTCTCCAAGCTCACCTCCGCCTTCATCCCCTAGGAAATCACCTTCAAGAATTGATGGAGAATGGAACAGGATTGATCCTACTTGACTTTACACTTATCATTATACATCTGGAGTGAATGATGACTTCTTTGTTGTGTCTATTTGTCACGTTTCCACATTTTCCCCAAAATATCGGTTCTTACACTGTTACTGAATGACTCCATAGTCATCAAAATTTCTGTTATAATTGTTAAGTTAATTGTTTTTCTAATTCTCATAAACACATTTAATGAATGCATTGCTATAGATGTATGTAAAGGTATGCATATACATTTTTTTCACCAGACGACCATTTTTGACCTCATGCCTGGCTAATTTTTTTTTTATTTCCTTATCTTGAATTGTATATGACTAATAATGGGAATTAATTTCTTGTAATTGAATGTAAGGGGAATCAATTCACCTTTCAAAAGAGCGCTTTTGTGGCAAGAAGCTAAAATACAGGGAGGTGATGTGCTATGCATACAAGAAACACATATAAACAATAAAAAAAAAAAAGAAACTGCATCATAAAGAATACCCCACCATAATAAATACTTTGTACACTCAAAAAAAAGAGGAGTACTCATAGCTTTTAAACTACAATTATTCACGATCAATATATAGACCCACAAAGCAGATACATTATATTAATATGCTCTATCAACAATCTAGACTACACAATAGTAAATCTATATGCCCCTAATAGAAGACAAATACATTTTGTCAATAAAATATTTAGAAAAGTTCAGAAGATTAAAAAAGGAAATTTAATAATATGCGGTGACTTCAATTCTATTGTAGACCAATCCCTAGATACAACGTCCACTTCAGCCAACAAAAACACTGATCTCCAACATTCCATAAAATATAACTGCTTGATCATTGAGTAGGGTGGTTCTTGAGAATTCAACACCCAACAGAGAAAGATTACTCCTATTTCTCACGAAGACAAAAAACCTACTCAAGAATAAACCTATTCTTAATTGAAAAATCTCTGATAGACAGAGTAACAGAAACAAAAATTGGTAATATACAATGGACAGATCACACACCAGTCTCAATATCCATATCCGAACAGTTCCCAAAAACACATAACTTTATTTGGTGTGCAAATTCCTTAATTATCTCACATGATAAACATTCTAAATCCATTGCATCGGACATTGAGGAATATTTCTATTTAAATTATTCCCCCGGATCCTATGGAACGCACATAAAGCATATATAAGAGGCTCTTTTATTAAAATAGGAAGCAGAGTTAAAAAAGAAAGGGAATTAAATATTAACAAATCTATATAAAAAAATGAAACAACTAGAAACATTAAATAAACAACTACTTACTTTCTCAACCTGATCTGAACTAGTAAAAGAGAGGATCCATCTACGAAACCTACTATTACACAAATATGAACACACTCTCAAGAAAACAAAAATGCACGATTACACAAAAGATAATAAAGCAGGAGCTTTATTGGCCAAAAGACTCAAACAACAAGCCCAAAAAAATAGAATTTCTAAAATTATTCACCCCACAAATGGGAAAACGATTCTAACTCTAAAAGGCATATCTAACGCTTTTAAAGACTATTATCAAAACTTATATAATCTAAAAGAAGATAACAACACTATTCAGCCAACACAATCTCTTATAGACAATTTTCTTAAACAAATTAAACTTCCTAGTATATCAGCTGAATCTTTAGAATCAATCAACTCCCCTTTATCTTTGAATGAGATTGAAAAAGCTATGAAATCCACTGCCCTACACAAAGCCCCAGGTCCAGATGGACTCTCAAATTATTATTACAGCAGATTTGCAAACATCCTAGCACCCAGATTACTCAAAGTAGCATCCAACAAAGCTAGTTTCCCAAAAGAAATGTTATCGGCGTTGATTATTACTATTCCAAAACCTGGAAAACCAACAGAACAGACTTCAAGTTATAGACCGATATCTCTCCTTAATGGAGATATTAAATTATATGCAAAGATATTGGCCTCTAGGTTGAAACAAGTTCTTCCCTCTCTGATTGTCAATAACCAAGCTGGCTTTATCCCAGGTAGACAAGCTCCAGATAATACAAAACGTAATGTCCGTGGCTGCGGGCTGTCAGCTCCAACCTCACCCTGACAGCCGCAGCCACGAGTCGGCAAGCGCTGGCCCCAGCGTCTTCCTCAGGAGAAGCCAGCACTCGCATCCACTCACCTCTGCCTGATCCCGTGCTCGTGCCCGCTCTTAAAGGGGCAGCGCGCGCGCCGGACCTCATGGACGAACTGTCACCCATGAATACCCTGGACTATAAGAGGGGTCCAGCCCCCTAGTTCTATGCCTGAGCGTTGTTGTGTTCCCTATAGTTTGTCTATGTGATGGCCTCCTAGTGTGTTCCCTGTTCCAGTCCCTGTCCCTGTACCTATACTTGTTTCCAGTTCCTGTACCTAGCAATCCATACATTCCTGGTCTACCACGGAGCTGTGCCAAAGTTGTACATCCACGTCTGACCTGCTACCTAGTCCAAGCCGAGCCTGCCCTGCTGCTGTCTGAGCTGCCACAGGTACCTATAGAACTATAGACAGTCACCTGCTAACTGTTGGCCAGCTGCCTTACCGCCAAGGCGGTACGGCCCAGTGGGTCCACAGACCCTTCGTGACAGACGTCTTATATCTCTTATGCAGTATTGTGAAAAGAGAAATATACCTTCGACCTTTCTTACTATTGATGCAGAAAAGGCATTCAATAGGATAAACTGGAACTACGCCTTTTCGACATTGAACAAATTTGGCGTAACTGGATATATTCACTCTGCAATTAAGGCTTTATATTCCCAACCTTCTGCCAGAGTATATACTAACAATGCCCTATCGCAAGACTTTACAATATCTAATGGAACAAGACAGGGTTGCCCCCTCTCCCCAATATTCTTCACTCTCTCTATTGAACCATTAGCAGAAGCTATCAGTATGGATACTGATATCCGGGGTATTACTGTAGGTCAAATGGAACATAAGATAACCTTGATTGCAGACGACATTATTTTGTGTAACACTTATCATACTAAATCTCTAACTAAAGTATTTGATGTAATGAATAATTTTGGTTCTATTTCTTACTACAAGGTTAACCAAGCAAAAGCGCAAATACTTCCTACTCATATCTCCACACATGATCTTCATATATTAAAGGCCAGGCATGATCTTGATTGGCAAACATCGGAAATAAATGACTTAGGCCTCATGCACACGACCGTAGTGTTTTTCTGGTCCGCAAATTCCAGGACTGTGTTCCGTGAAATGTCCTCCGCAGTTCATCCGTATGTAATCCGCAGTTCATCCGTATGTAATCCGCAAAATGCGGATAAAAAAAAAAGCCTAGGTAAAACAGGATGACGACAACTCATTCCCGGTCGTCGCCTAGCAACACTTCCGCAAATCCGCAAACTGCGGTTGACACACGGAGGTGTACCCGCATTTTCCACGGGCCCATTGACTTCCATGGGCATGTCCGCATCGAATTTGCGGGCCGTAATAAGACATGTCCTGAGTTTGTGCGGCACGGATTTGCGGACATGCGGGGACCCGTGAAAACACGGATAGTGTGTATGGGCCCATAGAAATGAATGGGTCCGCAATTCTCCCGTGGATTTTCGGGGGAATTGCGGACGCAAAAACACGTTCGTGTGCATGGGGCCTTAGGTATTAACCCCTTAAGGACGCAGCCACTTTTGACCTTCCTGACAGAGCCTCATTTTTTAAATCTGACATGTGTCACTTTATGTGGTAATAACTCTGGAATGCTTTTACCTATCCAAGCGATTCTGAGATTGTTTTCTATGTTAGTGAAAAAATTTGGTCGATAAATTCAATATTTATTTGTGAAAAACACCAAAATTTAGAGAATTTTTTTTTTTAATTCAAATGTATCTGCTTGTAAGACAGATAGTTATACCACACAAAATAGTGACTAGTTAACATTTCCCATATGTCTACTTGATGTTTGCATCATTTTTTGAACATCCTTTTATTTTTCTAGGACGTTACAAGGCTTATAAGTTTAGCAGCAATTTCTCATATTTTCAAGAAAATTTCAAAAGGCTATTTTTTTAGGGAACAGTTCAGATCTGAATTAGCTTTGAGGGCCTTATATATTAGGAACCCCCACAAATCACCCCATTTTAAAAACTGCACCCCTTAAAGTATTCAAAACAGCATTTAGAAAGTTTCTTAACCCTTTATGCGTGTCACAGGAATTAAAGCAAAGTGGAAGGGAAATTTGCAAATTTAATTTTTTTTGCAGAAATTCAATTTTAATCCATTTTTCCTGTAATACTGAAGCTTTTTACCAGAGAAACACAACTGAATATTTATTCCCTGATTCTGCAGTTTTTAGAAATATCCCACATGTGGCCCCAGTGTGCTACGGGCCTGAAACAAAGGCCCCAGAAGCAAAGGAGCACCTAGTGGATTTTTCAGCCTTCCTTTTCTTAAATTATATTTCAGGCACCATGTCAGGTTAGAAGAGGTCTTGTGGTGCAAAAACAAAGGAAACCCCCCAAAAGTGACTCCATTTGGGAAACTACACCCATAGAGGAATTCATCTAGGGGTGTAGTGATTATTTTGACCCCACAGGTATTTCATAGATTTCATTAGAATTGACCAGTGAAAAGGAAAAATTACATTATTTTTCAATAAGATGTAGCTTTACCTCAGAATTGTTAATTTTTTCAACAAATAAATGAGGAAAAGCACCCCAGCATTTGTAAAGCAACTTCTCCAGAGTATGGAAATACCCCATATGTGGTAATAAACCACTGTATGAATACATATCAGGGCTCAGAATGGAAGGAGAGCCATTTAGCTTTTGCAGTGCTGATTTTGCTGGATTGATTTCTCTGCACCATGTCGCATTTGTAAAGCTCCTAAGGTACCAGTACAGTGGTAACCCCCCAAAAGTGACTCCATTTGGGAAACTACACCCTTAGAGGAATTCAACTAGGGGTGTAGTGAACATTTTGACCCCACTGGTGTTTCATAGATTTCATTAGAATTGTGCAGTAAAAATTAAAAATTACATTTTTTTCCACTAAGATGTAGCTTTAGGTCAAAATGTTTCATTTTCTCATCAAATAAAGGAGAAAAAGCACCGTAACATTTGCAAAGCAACTTCTCCAGAGTACGGAAATACCCCATATGTGGTAATAAACCACTGTATGAATACACATAGGTACCAGTACAGTGGAAACTGCCCAAAAGTGACTCCATTTGACAAACTACACCCATTGAGGAATTCATCTAGGGGGGTAGTGAGCATTTTGACCCCCCAGGTGTCTCGTAGATTTTATTACAAATGGGCAGTGAAAATGAAAAATTACATTATTTTCCAATAACACGTAGCATTAGTACAAAATTTTTCATTTTCTCAACAAATAAAAGAGAAAAAGCACCGTAACATTTGTAAAGCATCCTCTCCAGAGTAGGGAAATACCCCACATGTGGTCATAAACGGCTATTTGGACATACAAGGGAAGGAGCGCCATTTAGTATTTGGGGTGGAGATTTTACAAGATTTTACAAGATTCGTTTTTGACACCTTGTTGCATTGAGCTATAGTATCAGTACAGTGGTACTCCCGAAAAATTACCCCATTTTGGAAACTAGATCTCTCAAAGAATTTATCTAGGGGTGTAGTGAGCATTTTGACCGCACAAGTGTTTTGCAAAAATGAGTAAACAATAGATGTTGCAGATTGAAAATTGCCGTTTTCCACAGATATGCCATTTCAGTGCCCAATGTGTTGTGCCCAGCTTGTAGCACCGTAGACACACATCTCATAAATTGTTAAGCGGGTTCTCCAGAATACAGTAATGCCCCATATGTGGTCATAAATTGCGGTTTGGGCACACTGCCAGGCTCAGTTGGACCACCATTTGGCTTTTTGAAGCACAGATTTTGCTTGGTGTATTAGTGGTATTTCAGCTTATAATGTGGGGGCATATGTGAGCTGGGCGGAGTACATCAGAGTATATGTAGGCTGGGTGGAGTACATCAGGGTATATGTAAGATGGGCGGAGTACATCAGGATATATGTAAGATGGGCGGAGTGCATCAGGGTATATCTAATCTGTGCGGAATACATCAGGGTATATGTAAACTGGGCGGAGTGCAACAGGTCATAATAGGATAATGTAATAATGGGGTGAATGAATAATCCATGGATTGGTATGGTACGCTTTGAACCAATCTTTTATACACAGGCCGGGTTTATTGGCTATTATACAAAATATCTGCGCTCCAGTATTGCCTTATATTTGACTTCTTCACTAGCCCTATAAGCCGCAAAAGGCCCTAAAGTTTCCTCATCTCCACTGCATCTACAGGGTCCACCTGTGGGGTCCAGCAAATGACGATGTGGGGTATTTAGTGAAATTCTACTGGACCTAAAAAATCAGTCTGGGCCGTCATTTTGCATCATTGCGTTTTGAGAGTCATAACGTGTTATTTTTCCGTTGACGGAGCTGTGTGAAGGCTTGTTTTTTGTGGAACGAGCTGTAATTTTTATTGGTTCCATTTTGGGGTACATGCGATTTTTTTATCACTATTTATTCCATTTTTGGGAGTGGAGGAAACCAAAAAACAGCCATTCCAGCACGTTTTTTTTTGTTTTTTTTTTACAGTGTTCACCGTGCAGTATAAACAACATGTTAACTTTATTCTGCGGGTGGATACGATTACAGCGACACCAAATTTATATTGTTTTTTTACGTTTCACTACGTTCCCACAATAAAAATACTCGTTTCTAAAAAAATCATGTTTTAGTGTCGCCATTTTCTGACAGCCATAACTTTTTTATTTTTTCGTTGATATCGCTGCGGGCGGGCTTGTTTTATGCGTAACGAACTGTAGTTTCTATTGGTACTATTTTGCGTTACTTGCAACTTTTTGATTACTTTTTATTTAATTTTTTTTGAGACAAGATGACCAAAAAATAAAATGCTGTCATTGTTTTTTATTACAATTTTTTACGGTGTTCACCGTGCGGTAAAAATAATGTGACCATTTTATAGATCAGGCCATTCCGAATGCGGTGATAGCTATTATGTATAGTTTTTTTTCATGTTTTCATTTTTTTCTAATAATAAAGGAATTGACCAGGGAAACAGAGCGATTATTGTTTTTATCAGTTAAAACTTTTATTTATTTATTTTTCTTTAACATTTTTTTTTTCTTTTTTCACTTTTTCTTTTACACTGACCTGGGGACATGAAGATCTGGTCTTCTGATCCCCGGTACAATACACTGCACTACTTATGTAGTTTAGTGCATCGTAACTGTCATTCATCATCTGACAGTTAGCCTATTAGGTCCTGCCTCGGGCAGGACCTAATAGGCTTCCGTACCTGGGCATCCAGGAAGCCTAGCAACGGCATCCTGGTTGCCATAGCAACCATCGCCACCCGCGATCCATGGGGGTGCAGAGGGAGCTCCCTCCCTCTGTCAACCACTTCAATGTGGCAGACGCCATTGACAGCCGCATTGAAGGGGTTAAATGGCTGCGTTCGGTGGTAACAGCCATCACAGTCATTGCAGCGGGATGTCAGCAGTGTATGACAGCTGACAGCCGCTGAAGATAAAGCGCGCACAGCTCCTGTGCTCACTTTATCTACAGGGCTTGACTGTACGCCGTGTGCGGGAACGCACTTTGTATCTGGACATACAGTCACGCCCAAAAGCGGGAAGGGGTTAAACTTACACATCCTACAGGCAACTGTACCAGAGGAACTTCCCAGGCCTCATATCAGAACTAAAAACAGATATGCAAATGTATTCCAAATCTATTATATCTTGGTTTGGTAGAATTGCCACCTTTAAAATGTTTCTGCTGCCAAAGATGATGTATCTCTTTAGAAAAAATCCCGTACAGCCTACAAAATAATGACTATGCATAGAAAATCAGAAGGATTGGAACTCCCTAACTTGAGAGATTATTATATGGCATCCATATTAGATCAAACATCACACTGGTGGACAAACAACTCGGATAAAAGCTGGGTAGATCTGGAGAGATTATATAGTTAAATTGTTACATAGTTTGTATGGCTGAAAAAAGCCACATGTCCATCAAGTTCAACCAAGGGACGGGAAAAGGGAAGGGAAAAATTTCTACACATAGGAGCTAATATTTTTTTGTTCTAGGAAATTATCTTTGCCTTTTTTAAAGCCATCTACTGTCCCTGCTGTGACTGCTCCTGTGGTGACTATTCCATAGATTCACCATTCTCACCGTAAAGAAGACTTGTCGCCGCTGCAGGTTGAACCTTTTTTCTCCAGACGGAGGGAGTGCCCCCTTGTTTTTTGAGGGGGTTTTACATGGAACAGGATTTCAAAATATTTTTTGTATGTGCCATTCATATATTTATATAAGTTAATCATGTGTTAATCATTTTGTTTGTGACACTAACATGTTTTAACCCCTTAAGGACGCAGCCTAGTTTTGGCCTTAAGGCTCAGAGCCCATTTTTCAAATCTGACATATTTCACTTTATGTGGTAATAACGTGGGAATGCTTAAACCTACCCAAGCGATTCTGAGATTGTTTTCTCGTGACACATTGGGCTTCATGTTCGTGGTAAAATTTGGTCGATATATTCAGTGTTTATTGGTGAAAAATTGCAAAATTTAGAGAAAATTTTGAAAAAATTGAATTTTCCAGAATTTAAATGCATCTGCTTGTAAAACAGACGGTTATACCACCCACAATGGTCACTAGTTCACATTTCCCATATGTCTACTTTAGATTGGCATCGTTTTTTGAACATTCTTTTATTTTTCTTGGACGTTACAAGGCTTAGAACATAAACAGCAATTTCTCATATTTTTAAGAAAATGTCAAATGCCTTTTATTTAAGGTACCTGTTCAGTTCTGAAGTGGCTTTGAGGGGCCTATGTATTAGAAACCCTGATAAAACACCCCATTTTAAAAACTAGACCCCTCAAAGTATTCAAAACAGCATTTAGAAAGATTTTTAACCCTTCAGGCATTTCACAGGAATTAAAGCAAAGTGGAGGTGAACTTTGCAAATTTCATTTTTCTTGCGGAATTTCAATTTTATTCATTTTTTTTCTGTAACACAGAAGGTTTTACCAGAGAAACACTACTAAATATGTATTGTCCAGATTCTGCAGTTTTTAGAAATGTCCCACATGTGGCCCTACTGCACTCGTGGACTAAAACACAAGCCCTAGAAGCAAAGAAGCATCTAGTGCATTTTGAGTCCTCTTTTTTATTAGAATATATTTTAGGCAGCATGCCAGGTTTGAAGAGGTGTTGAGGTGTCAAAACAGTAGGAATCCCCCAATAGTGACCCCATTTTGGAAACTACACCCCTCAAGGAATTCATTTAGGGTTGTTGTTACCATTTTGACCACACAGTTTTTTCACAGCACGTATTTGAATTGGGCTCTGAAATGAAAAAAATTTCATTTTTTCCAATAAAATGTCATTTGTGATCAAAATTTCTTATTTTCACAGGGAACAAAATACCCCATTTTGTTGCCCAATTTGTCCTTAGTGTGGCAATACCCCATTTGTGGTGATAAACTGCCGTTTGGGCCCATAGGAGGGCTCAGAAGGAAAGGAGCGCTATATGTTTGTTGGAGTTCAGATTTTGTTGGATTGGTTTTCGGGTGCCATGTCGCATTTGCAGAGCCTCAGAGGTATCAAAGCAATGGAAACCCGCCAGAAGTGATCCCATTTTGGAAACTACACCCCTCAAGGAATTCATTTATGGTTGTTGTTATCATTTTGACCGCACAGTTTTTTCACAGCACCTATTTCAATTGGGCTGTGACATTAAAAAAATGACATTTTTTCCAATAAGATGTAATTATTTACCAAAATTTCTTATTTTCACAGGGAACAAAATACTCAATTTTGTTGCCCAATTTCTCCTGAGTGCATCAATACCCCATTTGTGGCAATAAACTGCCGTTTGGGCCCATGGGAGGCCTCAGAAGGGAAGGAGCGCTGTGTGTTCTTTGGAGTACAGAATTTGCTGGTTTGGTTTTCGGGTGCCATGTCGCATTTGCAGAGCCCCAGAGGTATCAAAGCAATGGAAACCCACCAGAAGTGACCCCATTTTGGAAACTACACCCCTCAAGGAATTCATTTATGGGTAATGTGACCATTTAGACTCCATAGTTTCTTCACAGAACTTATTTGAATTGGGCTGGGAATTAAAAAAATATATATTTTTTCCAATAATATGTCATTTTAGCTCAAAAATTCTTATTTTCAGAAGAAATAAAATACTCCATTTTGTTGCCCAATTTGTCCTGAGTGCGGCAATACCCCATTTGTGGTGATAAACTGCCGTTTGGGCCCATGGGAGGGCTCAGAAGGAAAGGAGCGCTGTGTGTTCTTTGGAGTACAGATTTTGCTGGATTGGTTTTCGGGTGCCATGTCGCATTTGCAGAGCCCCAGAGGTATCAAAGCAATAGAAACCCACCACAAATGACCCCATTTTGGAAACTACACCCCTCAAGGAATTCATTTATGGGTGTTGTGACCATTTTGACCCCATAGTTTTTTCACAGAACTTATTTGAATTGGGCTGGGAATGAAAACAAAATTATTTTTTTCAAATAATATGTAGTTTTGGCTGAAAATTTCTTATTTTCACAAGAAACAAAATACCCCATTCTGTTGCGCAATTTGTTCTGAGTGCAGAAATACCCCATTCTGTTGCCCAATTTGTCCTGAGTGCCGCAATACCCCATTTGTGGTGATAAACTGCCGTTTGGGCCCATGGGAGGGCTCAGAAGGAAAGGACCACCATTTGGCCTACTGGGGATTTTCTAGTGCGAAGTCATGTATGCAGAAGCCCCTGAGGTACCAGTACAGTTGAAACCCGCAAGAAGTGACCCCGTTTTAAAAACTACACCCTTAAGGCATTCATCTAGAGGTGTAGTGAGCATTTTGACCGGAGACCTACACCCCATAAACTGTAATGTGGGTTCTCCCGGGTATGGCAATACCCTACATGTGGCTGTTATCAGCTGCCTGGGCACACAGCAGGGCTCAGAGGGGAAAGACGAGGGGGGATAAGCTGTGCGGAGTGCATCAGGGTAAGTAAAATTGGGGTAAATTATAAACCAAGGGATGTATGATAAATTTTAAAACACTTTCATACAGAGCTCTGGTTATTCGGGACACGTGTCACATTGATATATTGTGTCATCCATTATCGCCCTCTTATAGCAGACTTTGCACCTCTTTTGACTTTTTCCCTTCTTGCCAGTTTGGGGAACTTCTCCTGGAAAGTGTTGCCCTGGTACGATGCGTGTGGGTTCGCTTCCAGAAGTACTGTGTGCCCCCCCTTCTTGGTCCCTAAAGATTAGGTTCTTGATAATCACCTCTTGAAATTCCAGGAAAGTTCCTGTCTGGCCTGCACATCGACGTAGCATGTACGCATTGTACAATGCCATCTGTATGATGTGCCCGGCCAGCTTCTTATACCACACCGCATGGCGCTGTAGGGCTTCAGGGCTTGATCTTACAAGTCCACACCTCCCATGTACCTATTGTAGTCCAGGATGCAGTCTGGTTTGGGGGTGGCCTTTCCTTCATATATCCTAAACCTGTAGGTATACCCTGATGCACTCTCGCAGCTTATACATCTTCACGCCATACCTTGCCCTCTTACCCGGCAGGTACTCGCGGAATTGAACCCTCCCTTTAAAATGTACCAGGGACTCATCAATAGAAATACACTTCTCTGGGGTGTATGCTTGGGAAAACCGGGCACTGGAACGGTCTAATAGGGGTCTCCGTTTATACAAACGGTCAAAACTGGGGTCATCTCGGGGTGGGCACGGCTTATTATCAGTATAATGTAAGAAGCTAAGTATTGCCTCATTTATTTATTTTTTTAGGTTCCAGTTCAGTTCTGAAGTTGCTTTGAGGGGCCCATATATTAGAAACCCCTATCAAATACCCCATTTTAGAAACTAAACCCCTCAAAGTATTCACAACAGCATTTAGAAAGTTTATGAACCCTTTAGGTGTTTCACAAAAATTTAGAGCAAAGTAGAGGTGAAATTTACATTTTTTTTTTGTCAGAAAATCCTCTTTATACCATTTTTTTTATAACACAAAAGGATTAATCAGTGAAACGCAACTCAATACTTATTGCCCAGATTCTGCAGTTTTGAGAAATATCCCACATGTGGCCCTAGTGCAGTAATGGACTGAAGCGCCGGCCTCCGCCGAAGCTAAGGAGCACCTAGTGGATTTTGAGCCCTCCTTTTTATTAGGCACCATGTCCGGTTTGAAGAGGTCTTGTGGTGCCAAAACATTGGGAACCCCCCAAAAGTGACCCCAATTTGGAAACTAGACCCCTTGAGGAATCCATTGTAGTTTTCATGGGGTGTATGCGGCTTTTTGATCAGTTTTTATTCTATTTTTAGGTGGCGTGGTGACTAAAAAACAGCAATTGTACGATTGTTTTTTTTTACAGCGTTCACCGTGCGCCATAAATGACATATTCACTTTATTCTGCGGGGCGATACGATTACGGCGATACCCTATGTTTATAGTTTTTTTTTATGTCTTATGGCGTTTGCACAATAAAATAAGTTTTGTAAAAAATCATTCACTTTTTGTGTTACCTTATTCTAAGCGCCGGAACGTTTTTATTTTTCAATCAATAAAGCCGTGCGAGGACTTATTTTTTGCGTAACGAACTGTAGTTTCGATCTGTACCATTTTTAGGTACATGCGACTTTTTGATCTCTTTTTATTCCATTTTTTGGGAGGTGAAGTGACCAAAGAATTGTGATTGTGGTTCGGTTTATTATTATTTTATTTTACGGCGTTCACCGTGCGGGATAAATAATGAAATAATTTTGTAGTTCAGGCCGTTACGGACGCGGCGATACCAATTATGTATAGTTTATTTGTTTTTTTATATATTTTTATTAATAATAAAGGACTGATAAGGGAAAAAGGGGGAT
The DNA here is from genome assembly GCF_050947455.1 of Rhinoderma darwinii. NCBI lineage: Eukaryota > Metazoa > Chordata > Amphibia > Anura > Rhinodermatidae > Rhinoderma > Rhinoderma darwinii. The sequence goes on along the minus strand of NC_134699.1, from coordinate 42,928,512 downwards.
TTTTACTTTTATTACTTTTAAATCTTTTATTTTCTTATTTTTACACATCTTTTTTTAACTTTTTTTTAACTTTATTACTTTGTCCCACTAGGGGACATGAGGGCAGGAGGCCCTGATCGCTATTCTAATACACTGCACTACATGCGTAGTGCAGTGTATTAGAACTGTCAGCTACTCACTGACAGCAAGCATAGTGGGTCCTGACATTGTCAGGACCCACTAGGCTTCCGTCTATGGCATAGCCGGACGCCATTGTTTGGTGTCCGGTTGCCATAGTCACCATCGCCGGCCGCTATCGCGTAGCAGGCCGGCGATGGCAGCTTAACCCCTAAAAAGCAGCGATCTCTATAGAACGCGGCTTTTAAGGGGTTAATCAGCGGGGACACAGCGATCGGTCCCCGCTGTAGGAGCTGTGACAGCTGCTGAACAAGACAGCAGCGTCACAGCTCCTGTATGTGTCGGGAGGACGGCCGAAATGGCCGTTACTCCCGAGACGTACTATTACGGCATGGAGCGCGAACGATACAGCTGCCATGACGTAATAGTACGTCAAGGAGCGGGAAGGGGTTAATTGTTCTGCTTTTTGTAAAATAAGGACGGCTTTTGGTAAAAGACCTCTACCCTATAATGAAAGATAGTTGTGAGATATTAGGTCACTGATCTATGGTGAATCAGGTGAAGAAAACCACTTTCATAAGCCCTGTCTTCGCTGAAGGAAGTAGCCAAAGTTCCATTCGTGGGTAATTCAGTAGCCTAATTTATCACAAAAGGTGGGATTTGTGAAGGAATCATTTCAAAATTCCATGTTTTGTATTTTGTGTCAGTATACACTGCACAGTATGATATTCATTATTGTCTTTTCGTTTTCCTTGTAATAATCTGCAGATACTCTGCAGATTATTTAGTTATTTCATTTTGGCAGTAAAACAGTTCATGCAAGTAACAGTTCGTGATGGCGCGCAAGGTCAGAGGGAGGGATTCTCCCTGTTGCTGATTACACTCTGAGTTATGCTCTTTGTTCTATGTGTCCTATAAATATACTGTGTAGCAGTGTATACAAGTATATGCAAGGGGAGAGGGGGCTGTATAGCGCTATATACAAGGGGGGATTGCTGTGTAGCACTATATACAAGGGGAGAGGGGGGCTGCGTGCGAGTGCGTGCTTTCGCGGGTGCGAGCGATCGGTCGCGCGTGGGCGGTGTTTGAAGGCCCCCATGACGAGAGGGGGGGCCCGCAGCTCACGACATTCTTTTGGTGAAAAAAACGGGCCCCAATGCAGGGGCCTGTTTTTTTCTACCAAAGGCAAGTCGCGGCAGTTGCCGGGATCCCCTTTCAATTAGGTTTGGCCGGGCCGCTCACATCAGTACCCCTAATACCCCCCTGATGGCGGCCCTGGTGGCGCTATCTACAGGGGGTCTGTGTGGTGTTATCTACAGGGGTCTGTGTGGTGTTATCTACAGGGGTCTGTGTGGTGGTACCTACAGGGACAATGGTGTAATGGCGGATTCATTCATTGATGTCTATAATTGGTGTTTATAACTGTCTATTTTACTGCGGGACTTGTAATATTATCGTATTTAAAAAAGTTATTAAAACTAATTTAAAATACCCTTTCTTCTTCTCTTATTTAGCGTTTACTGGGGGTATTACATTTGGTCATCAGATCGCCCACCATTGATGGGGAATTGCCCTGTTCCCTAACTGCCCCGCTCAGGAGCTGCCAAGAATTAGAGGGAACATTGATAGCAACATGCATCCATATGAATACACGGCTTCACTTCTCTTTTGTATGCTGCCTACATTTATTAATGTGGCATATTTCTAACAGAATAACCTTTTAACAAATGTTTTCTCTATTTCATGTGGAAATGTAATAAGAATTTGAGGTGAATGGGAGAAAGCTGAAATACTGTGATCCGCTACTACAGGTGTGTTGCTGATTCACAGTGTGAGAAGTAAAGGAAATTAAGGGGAAGCAGCGCTCGTACAAGCACTGCAGCCCCTTCAAAACAGCTGATTGGCGGGGCTGCCTGGAGTCAGATCCCGACCGCTCAGTTATTGATAGCCTATCCCGCGGATAAGCCATACATTTTTTGGTGCTGGACAACCTCATCAATATGCTGTCATAATTAGGGGCACCATATTAAGGGCTTGTTTACACGAACATGATATACGTCCGTGCAACGCGCGTGATTTTCCCGCAGCCACGCATCATATGGTGATGACACACGGAGCTGTTAAGTGCCTTTTGCGCACGCAAAACTCCACGTTTTTTGCGTGCGCAAAACGCACACGCTCGTGTAAACCCGGCCTTAGAGTAAAAGAAATTCTGGACTTATAAGCAGAGCTAGAGAATCCATTGTATTCTTGAGGTTATCACTGACCCCGTCTGTCCTTTCCCCTCCTAATACAGCGACTCCTAATTAACCGCTTCCCGACCGCCCACAGTAAATTCACGTCGGTGCTTGCTGGGCTCTGTGCAGCGCCAACGTGGGTGGGTTTAAAAGTTTTTTTCCAGGATTTTACATTGATGGCCTATCCAAGGGATGCAGGTCATCAATGTTGGATTGTACGGGTCCGACCCTTTGAAATCTCTTAAAACCCATTTAAGAATAAAATATCTCCTTTCTAGCCATTTAAAGGGGAATTCCAGTTTACACTTTGTATGGTAAGCCCCTATTTTCCCCCACATACTTTTATTTTGAAAGTAGTCTCTTTTAAAAAAAGAAATGTTGACAGTTGTTTGTGCAGTTCGTTCATGTGGTAGTTCAATGTGGTTTTCCATAGAAGAAGTTCTAGCAATTCAACAGATACTGGAGTATTTTTTGTGGCAGTAGTGCAGCTCCCAACTGAACGCGACCAAAGGCCTATATGGCTATGAATGTTGCCTCTTTGGAAAATTCTAGCTATATACAGTTGTGAATTAATTAAAATGTCTTATATTTAAATTGTATTAACAGTTATATTTACTAATAAGGCAACATGGAGATAACTTAATTCTGGTCATTTATTCAGCCCCCTTAAAAAAGTAAAGAAGGAACTTTTCCCCTTGTAAAATGATGAAGAGTGAACATGATGGACATTGGGCATATTTATAAAAAGTGACTTATAACCGTCAGATTTCTGACATCAAAGTGTTTATATATGTAACCCATTGTGTTTTTTAACCTGTATAACATACATTATTATAGAAGCCCATCAAGAAAGATATCCAAGAAGAACAATAATCCAGTATTACTTCACTGTCAGTGGTCCATGTAACAAAAATGAAAGCAGAGGTATTATTAAAGGGCAGTGGGCATCTAACACCCCTCCCAAATTAACATGTATGGTATCATAAAATATGCCGTCACTTTCTAACTGGTGGGGGTCACCAATCAGTGGAATCAAGTCATTCACTTAAATGGGGCTGTGTTGTAGTTCTCTTTACAGAGCCTAGATGGTAGCGATGATCAGTTCCCATGATCAGTCGGTCCATGAGTCCATCGGTCCGACCCCCAAACAATCAGCAAGTAAAGGTATATCCTAGCAATATGCCATCAATTGCTAAAATGAGTAACCCCATATACCTAGTAACAAGCTCTTTTGGCCTTTTTATATAACTATCTTTTATGTAAAGATCTTCACAAACTAAGATGCTCTGATTGACATCACTGCCGTTTTGGTTGCTGCTAAGTGTGAATGACGGCAGACAGATGGCATTAGACATGTCAACCACAGATGTGCCACAAGGGGAATCTGGTTTATAAGACGGTTTATCTTTAGACTTTATCTGTTTATATATTAGTCTTGATGTTTAATACAAGAAACATTACAAAGTCAACTTTGACTTCGCTGTTAACTTGATTTCAGGCATTTTCTGATCTTATAAATTTTTACTTAGCAGTGGGTTCATGAAACAAAATTCTCTGTGGGCTATTTAATAAACAGCAGTACTGCCACGGTGTACAACTTTTGAACAGATTAGTTGATCATCATGGCATGAAATTAGCCTACCAGTGGGAAGCTAAAGTGAACACACATTTAGATAGTGCACAGTACTTGACGTCTATAGTTGAAGTCCCCAGGGAGGCAAACAGCAGGTGCTTGGAAACTACCAGTGTCAGAAATGAGGAACAAACACATATTAACTCCTTGGGGAAACAAAGAGAAGATTGATTTTTCGGTAGCACAAAGCACATGGGAATGAGCACCGGGTTTGCTAGTTATTAATATTTGCGACTATACAACCAGTTATTACAGGAAGGTGGTTTAAAGGGCTATTCCCATCTTGATAAATATACCTATAAAGCATAACAACATAAAATTAGGCATTTTTCTAAATACCTTCTTTTTTTTAAATGCTGTACTTTGCAATATATGCTGGCTCCATCTTACTGACAGCCCAACTTTGTTTATTGCTCTTTGCCTAGGGATCCGGCCACCACTGCTTTCCTCTAGCGGTGGCCGAGCTTGCGCTGTTCTACCTCTTTATTTTGCAGTGAGGATGGTCGGAATCTCGGGAACGCGCATGCTCCCTGCCCGACCACCTCTCTTGAGTTCTATTCTAGTCTATAGGACGGCCCCCAGGCATGCGTAGTAGCCCTGGAGCCGTCCTGTACTCAACACATGAGTAAAGGCCAGCCGAGTTAGCTGAGCCCTTATCAGAACTGGTGTGTAACATTGTCTGTTCCATACTTAGGCCTCCCACACACGAGCGTGTTTGGTCCGTGATATACGATTCGTATGTTGGCCGCATTTTCCGGATGGAACACACTGCAGGGAGCCGATCTCCTAGCATCTTAGTTATTTATGACGCTGGGTGTCACTGCCTCGCTGCGGGACAACTGTCCCGTACTGTAATCATGTTTTCAGTACGGGTCAGTAGTTTACTACACTCCTAGAAGGAGTCCCAATAAAGTTAGCTACAGGGAGGGGGGGGTGTAGCAAAAACTACATTATCTAACCCCTTTGGGAGCGCGCACTAACAGAGCAGATTCACATCAAGCTCACGCCCCCTTTTAGAAAATATAACCAGCATTAGCTGCACTATCTAGTTGAGAAAAAAGGGAGTTAGGAAATGAATATAATTTATTTTTTTACAGCATTATATTTATATTTTTATTTATGTTTAGGATGTATTAAAGAAAAAGAATGACTAAACTTGGGAATAACCCTTTAAGTCATGTCTCACCTGGCAGTAGCAGCTACAGAGAATCAGCAATATAATCCAAGGGTACATTGCAAGATCACAGAATTTCCAATTGTGGCAATATCAACAGAATGGTCCCGAGAGCATCTGTAACAAAGCAGCAGCTGTAGACACACAGGATCTCAGGGCTCTCAGAGAAGATATCAGAGACACAACATCACAGGACATGAAGATTACGATGAAGAGGACCCCAAAAGAGAACATAAGAGGTTCAATAATTTGAATCAACTGCAAAGACCAAGGAAGACAGCAGACAAGTGCTTGATATGTGTCCTTTGCTTCGATGTATACAGTAAGACCCGCCCAAGGATTACTGCTGAGTGAAACTGAAAGTGGGAACTACATTGGATCCAGGAAAGACTAGGGGATTTTTAAAAGGGAACTCCACACAGTTTTAAACCACGTCAAAATTTAAAATTTATATTAACCCCTTAAGGACGCAGCCTAGTTTGGGCCTTAAGGCTCAGAGCCCATTTTTCAAATCTGACATATTTCACTTTATGTGGTAATAACGTCGGAATGCTTAAACCTATCCAAGCGATTCTGAGATTGTTTTCTCGTGACACTTTGGGCTTCATGTTCGTGGTAAAATTTGGTCGATATATTCAGTCTTTATTTGTGAAAAATTGCAAAATTTAGAGAAAATTTACAAAAAATAGCATTTTTCAGAATTTAAATGCATCTGCTTGAAAAACAGACGGTTATACCACCCAAAATAGTTACTAGTTCACATTTCCCATATGTCTACTTTTGATTGGCATCGTTTTTTGAACATTCTTTTATTTTTCTTGGACGTTACAAGGCTTAGAACATAAACAGCAATTTCTCATATTCTTAAGAAAATTTCAAAAGCCTTTTTTTGAAGGTGCCAGTTCAGTTCTGAAGTGGATTTGAGGGGACTATGTGTTAGAAACCCCCATAAAACACCCCATTTTAAAAACTAGACCCCTCAAAGTATTCAAAACAGCATATAGAAAGTTTTTTAACCCTTCAGGCATTTCACAGGAATTAAAGCAAAGTGGAAATTAAATTAGCAAATTTCATTTTTTCTGCTGAATTTCAATTTTATTCAATTTTTTTTTAGTAACAGAGAAGGTTTTACCAGAGAAACACTACTAAATATGTATTGTCCAGATTCTGCAGTTTTTAGAAATGTCCCACATGTGGCCCTACTGCGCTCGTGGACTAAAACACAAGCCCTAGAAGCAAAGAAGCACCTAGTGCATTTTGAGGCCTCTTTTTTATTAGAATATATTTTAGGCAGCATGCCAGGTTTGAAGAGGCGTTGAGGTATCAAAACAATGGAAACCCACCAGAAGTGACCCCATTTTGGAAATTACACCCCTCAAGGAATTCATTTATGGTTTTTGTTATCATTTTGACCGCACAGTTTTTTCACAGCACCTATTTGAATTGGGCTGTGAAATGAAAAAAATGATACTTTTTCCAATAAAATGTCATTTTTGATCAAATTTTCTTATTTTCACAGGGAACAACATACCCCATTTTGTTGCCCAATTTGTCCTTAGTGCGGCAATACCCCATTTGTGGTGATAAACTGCCGTTTGGGCCCATGGGAGGGCTCAGAAGGAAAGGAGCGCTATGTGTTTGTTGGAGTCCAGATTTTGCTGGATTGGTTTTCGGGTGCCATGTTGCATTTGCAGAGCCCCAGAGGTATCAAAGCAATGGAAACCCACCAGAAGTGACCCCATTTTGGAAACTACACCCCTCAAGGAATTCATTTATGGTTTTTGTTATCATTTTGACCGCACAGGTTTTTCACAGCACCTATTTGAATTGGGCTGTGAAATGAAAAAAATTATATTTTTTCCAATAAGATGTCATTTTTGATCAAAATTTCTTATTTTCACAGGGAACAACATACCCCATTTTGTTGCCCAATTTGTCCTTAGTGCGGCAATACCCCATTTGTGGTGATAAACTGCCGTTTGGGCCCATGGGAGGGCTCAGAAGGAAAGGAGCGCTATGTGTTTGTTGGAGTCCAGATTTTGCTGGATTGGTTTTCGGGTGCCATGTTGCATTTGCAGAGCCCCAGAGGTATCAAAGCAATGGAAACCCACCAGAAGTGACCCCATTTTGGAAACTACACCCCTCAAGGAATTCATTTATGGTTTTTGTTATCATTTTGACCGCACAGGTTTTTCACAGCACCTATTTGAATTGGGCTGTGAAATGAAAAAAATTATATTTTTTCCAATAAGATGTCATTTTTGATCAAAATTTCTTATTTTCACAGGGAACAACATACCCCATTTTGTTGCCCAATTTGTCCTTAGTGCGGCAATACCCCATTTGTGGTGATAAACTGCCGTTTGGGCCCATGGGAGGGCTCAGACGGAAAGGAGCGCTATGTGTTTGTTGGAGTCCAGATTTTGCTGGATTGGTTTTCGGGTGCCATGTTGCATTTGCAGAGCCCCAGAGGTATCAAAGCAATGGAAACCCACCAGAAGTGACCCCATTTTGGAAACTACACCCCTCAAGGAATTCATTTATGGTTTTTGTTATCATTTTGACCGCACAGTTTTTTCACAGCACCTATTTGAATTGGGCTGTGAAATGAAAAAAATGATATTTTTTCCAATAAGATGTCATTTTTGATCAAAATTTCTTATTTTCACAAGGAACAACATACCCCATTTTGTTGCCCAATTTGTCCTTAGTGCGGCAATACCCCATTTGTGGTGATAAACTGCCCTTTGGGCCCATGGGAGGGCTCAGAAGGAAAGGACCACCATTTGGCCTACTGGAGCTTTTCTGGTGCTAAGTCATGTGTGCAGAAGCCCCTGAGGTACCAGTACAGTTGAAACCCCCGAGAAGTGACCCCATTTTAAAAACTACACCCCTTAAGACATTCATCTAGAGGTGTAGTGAGCATTTTGACCCCACAGGTACTGTGTAAAAGATAATGCGCAGCAGATGGTGCAGTGTGAGATTTGCAATTTTATATATGTATATGCCATTTCAGTGTCCAATATAGTGTGCCCAGCATGCGCCACCGGAGATATACACCCCTTAAATTGTAATGTGGGTTCTCCTGGGTACGACAATACCCTACATGTGGCTGTTATCAGCTGCCTGGGCATACGGCAGGGCTCAGAAGGGAAAGATGAGGGGGGTAAGCTGTGCGGAGTGCATCAGGGTAAATTGAAAATCAAGGGATGTATGATACATTTTAAAACAATCTTTTATACAGAGCCCTGGTTTTTCGGGACACGTGTCACATTGGTATATTGTGTTCTTCCTTATCCCCCTCTTATAGCAGACTCTGCACCTCTTTTGACTCTTTCCCTTTCCACCGGTTTGGGGACCTTCTCCTGGAAAGTGTTGCCCTGGTACGATGCGCCCCCCCTTCCTGGACCCTAAAGATTAGATCTTGAAATTCCAGGAAAGTTCCCCTCTGGCCTGCACATCGACGTAGCACATACGCATTGTACAAAGCCATCTGTATGATGTGCCCGGCCAGCTTCTTATACCTCACCGCATGGCGCTGTAGGGCTTCAGGACTTGATTTGACAAGTCCATCCCTCCCATGTACCTATTGTAGTCCAGGATGCAGTCTGGTTTGGGGGTGGCCTTTCCTTCATATATCCTAAATCTGTAGGTATACCCTGATGCACTCTCGCAGCTTATACATCTTCACGCCATACCTTGCCCTCTTACCTGGCAGGTACTGGCGGAATTGAACCCTCCCTTTAAAATGTACCAGGGACTCATCAATAGAAAAACACTTCTCGGGGGTGTATGCTTGGGAAAACCGGGCACTGGAACGGTCTAATAGGGGTCTCCGTTTATACAAACGGTCAAAACTGGGGTCATCTCGGAGTGGGCACGGCTCATTATCAGTATAATGTAAGAAGCGAAGTATTGCCTCATTTATTTATTTTTTTAGGTTCCAGTTCATTTCTGAAGTTGCTTTGAGGGGCCCATATATTAGAAACCCCTATCAAACACCCCATTTTAGAAACTAGACCCCTCAAAGTATTCACAACAGCATTTAGAAAGTTTATGAACCCTTTAGGTGTTTCACAGAAATTTAGAGCAAAGTAGAGGTGACATTTACTCTTTTTATACCATTTTTTTTATAACACAAAAGGATTTATCAGAGAAACGCAACTCTTTACTTCTTGCCCAGATTCTGCAGTTTAGAGAAATATCCCACATGTGGCCCTCGGGCGGTAATGGACTGAAGCACCGGCCTCCGAAGCAAAGGAGCACCTAGCGGATTTTGAGCCCTCTTTTTTATTAGGCACCATGTCCGGTTTGAAGAGGTCTTGTGGTGCCAAAACATTGGAAACCCCCCAAAAGTGACCCCAATTTGGAAACTAGACCCCTTGAGGAATCCATTGTAGTTTTCATGGGGTGCATGCGGCTTTTTGATCAGTTTTTATTCCATTTTTAGGTGGCGTGGTGACTAATAAACAGCAATTCTACTATTGTTTTTGTATACTTTTTTTTTTTACAGCGTTCACCGTGCGCTATAAATGATATATTAACTTTATTCGGCGGGGCGATACGATCACGGCGATACCAGATGTTTATAGTTTTTTTTTATGTCTTATGGCGTTTGCACAATAAAATACGTTTTGTAAACAATCATTCACTTTTTGTGTTACCTTATTCTAAGAGCCATAACGTTTTTATTTTTCAATCAATAAAGCCGTGCGAGGACTTATTTTTTGCGTAACGAACTGTATTTTCCATCAGTACCATTTTTAGGTACATGCGACTTTTTGATCTCTTTTTATTCCATTTTTTGGGAGGTGAAGTGACCAAACAATTGTGATTGTGGTACGGTTTATTAATTATTTTTTTTACGGCGTTCACCGTGCGGGATAAATAACAAAATAATTTTGTAGTTCAGGCCGTTACGGACGCGGCGATACCAATTATGTATAGTTTATTTGTTTGTTTATATATTTTTATTAATAATAAAGGCCTGATAAGGGAAAAAGTGGGACTTTTACTTTTATTACTTTTAAAACTTTTATTTTCTTATTTTTACACATCTTTTTTTAACTTTTTTTTTACTTTATTACTTTGTCCCACTAGGGGACATGAGGGCAGGAGGCCCTGATCGCTATTCTAATACACTGCACTACATGCGTAGTGCAGTGTATTAGAACTGTCAGCTACTCACTGACAGCAAGCATAGTGGGTCCTGACGTTGTCAGGACCCACTAGGCTTCCGTCTATGGCATAGCCGGACGCCATTGTTTGGTGTCCGGTTGCCATAGTCACCATCGCCGGCCGCTATCGCGTAGCAGGCCGGCGATGGCAGCTTAACCCCTAAAAAGCCGCGATCTCTATAGAACGCGGCTTTTAAGGGGTTAATCAGCGGGGACACAGCGATCGGTCCCCGCTGTAGGAGCTGTGACAGCTGCTGAACAAGACAGCAGCGTCACAGCTCCTGTATGTGTCGGGAGGACGGCCGAAACGGCCGTTACTCCCGAGACGTACTATTACGGCATGGAGCGCGAACGATACAGCTGCCATGACGTAATAGTACGTCAAGGAGCGGGAAGGGGTTAAAGGTATTGTTCATTATAATACCACTAATAGGATATTATTTATTTCCTAGTGATTTCATTATTGGACAGCTGTTGAGGCGGACATTATGAATAATATATCCTAAATATGTTAATGTACTACATAGGTTCACACTCCTCTGTACAATATCTTTCCATGTTACTCAAAAGAGATGTTACTACAAAATCTTCAATATGCAAAAAAACAGGGAAATAAATAATCTGATATGAAAATAAATTTATTGTTCTCGATGACCTTTCCCCAAAGCCAAGACTTTGATGAGAGTCTCCATCACATCATGGAAGTCAGAGTTCAGTGGATAGTAACTCAGTAAGGTGAGAAAAATCAAACTAGTTCAACCTTTTATCTTACAGTGTTGATCCAGAGCAAGGCAAAAAAAAAAAAAAAAACAACTAGTAGTAACCAATTGCCCCAATTTTTGGGGTGTCTCTCTCCAGTGGCATAAGCTGGGCACAACATATTTGCTACTGAATTGGCATATCTGGGGAAAAATTAAAATTTTTACTTTGCACCATCCGAAGCGCATTCATTTATGGAAAAGACCTGTGGGGTGAAAATGCTCACTACACCCCTTAATAAATGCCTTGAGGGGTGTAGTTTCTAAAATAGGGTCACTTCTCAGGGGTTTCTTTTATTACTTCACATCAGAACCCTGCAATTGTGAACCAATACTTTATATGTCGCCAAATTAGGCCTCAATTTCGCATGGTACTCTTTCACTACTGAGCCCTGTCGAAAGTCCAGGCAAAAGATTAGTGCCCCATGTAAGGTGATTCTAAAACCAGGAAACACAGCATAATAATCTGTCTTGTTATGGTGGCACAAGCTGGGCTCATATATGGCATCGCCAAAACCGGGAGAACCCGCTTAACATTTTATGAGGTATTTTTTCTTCAGTGGCACAAACTGAGCACTACATATTGTGCACTAAAATGGCATATCAACGGAAAATTGCAATTTTCACTTTGTACTATCTGCTGCGCATTCATTTCTAATGAAAACACACCTGTGGGGGCAAAATCCTCACTATACCCCTTAATATGCCTTAAGGGGTGTAGTTTCCAAAATACAGGTCACTGCTTGGGGTTTGTTTTACTATTTGACCTCAGAGCTGAAAATCACCAAAATAGGCCTCAAATGCGCATGGTGCTCTTCACTTCTGAGCCCTGTCAAATGTCCATGCAAATGATAAATGCCTTGAGGGGTGTAGTTTCTAAAATGGGGTCACTTCTTCGGGGCTTTCACTGTACTCCGGTACCTCAGGGTTTTGCAAATGCAACATGGCGGCCAAAAACTCAGCCAGCAAAATCTGCATGCCAAATAGCGCTTCTGTGTTTCTAAGCCCTGCCGTGTGTCCAAACAGCAGTTTATGACCCCCATATGGGGTATTGCCGTAATCGTGAGAAATTGCTTTTCAAATGTTGGGGTGCTTTTTTTCCTTTATTCCTTGTAAAAATTGAAAATTGCCACGTTTTGTCAGAAAAAATGTAATTTTCAATTTCACAGTATAATTCCACTAAATTCAGCACGGAGCCTGTGGGGTCAAAATGCTCACTATATCCCTTGATAAATTAATTCAGGGGTGTAGTTTCCCAGATGGTTCACTTTTGGGGGGTTTCCACTGATTTGGTCTGGTAGGGGCTTTGCAAATGCGACATGGCACCCAAAAACCATTCCAGCAAAATCTGCATGCCAAAAAGCGCTCCTACCATTCTGAGCCCTGCCGTGCATCCAAACAGCAGTTTATGACCACATGTGGGATAATGACGTACTCAAGAGAGATTACTTTACAAATTTTGGGCGGCTTTTTCTCCTTTAACCCTTGTAGAAATAAAAAATGTCTACATTTTAGTAGAAAAAAATGTTGATATTCATTTTCACAGCCGATTTCCACTAAATTCCAGTTGTAGTTTTTCGTAGCACTATTTATTGTGCCATATAATGTACTAAAAAAACGGGAAAAAATTATTTGTGGGGTAGAAAATGAAAAAAAAAACAGCGATTCCTCCATTGTTTTTTGTGCGTGGTTTTTACGGAATTCACTGTGCAATTAAAACAACATGTTAACTTTATTCTGTGGGTCAATACGATTACGGTGACACCAAATATATATAGTTTTTTCTATATTTTACTACTTTTAAAAGTAATAATCTAAGTGTAAAAATGAAAATTTATTTTGTTTTGCCGAATTCCGAGAGCCGTATGTTTTTTATTTTTCCGTCGATTAAGTGGTATGAGGGCTTAATTTTTGCGGGATAAGCTGTAGTTTTTAATGATACCATTTTGGGGTACATGCGACATTTTGATCACTTTTTATTTTATTTTTTGTGGGAGATGAGGTGACCAAAAAATAGAGATTCTGGCGTTCACAATTTTTTTTTTTACGGCGTTCACCATGCGGGATAAATAATGATATATTGTAATAGTTCAGAATTTTACAGATGTGGCGATACCAATTATGTTTATTTTTTATTTTTTCAGCTATCACATGTTCAGGGACCAAAAGATTGGCCCTCGATACTCTGCCCAGGGCTGTTATCAACAGCCAGGGCACAGGGCTGTGTGCACGCGATCGCGCATTCACACTCTCTGAAGTACCACAGTAATTGTCTATACGGCGGACTTAAGAGAACCTGACCGCTGGCCGTAGTCAGCCAGCAGTCGGGAACCTGTTAAAGCTCAGTGATGCTCTGCCCTGTAACACCTGAGATGCAGAATAAAACCCGTGCTGGCCAGGAAGGGAATGATAAACCCTATTACCAACATGCCTATCATTCCATAACAAAATCCAGCTCCGAACTTGAAAATTACCAAAGTCCTTAGCAAACTACTCCTTGCTAAGGATACTCTGATTTCCTGGATTCCTTCTATCTCACCCAGCTTTCCCTGGATGGGACAGATACTTCCTGGAGCTTAGTACATATGAGAGGAATCTTGGGGAAATATAGAAATCACCTACCACTTTTTCCTGTCACTGTCTCACACCCTATTATGACTCTGTGCAAAACGAAGCCGTAATATGGGCGTTTACATGAGCCCTTACTCTGTGAAGAGGAAGAGTGAACAGAGCATGACTGACCTCTGAGCTAAACCTACCTCATTGTGCAAGTCTGTGGAATCTCAGTACAATAAGGGTATGTTCACTCGGGCGTTTTACACCTCGAATTACGCCTGAAAAAACGGCTCCATTACGCCTACAAACATCTGCCCATTGCTTTCAATGGGTTTTACGGTGTTCTGTTCCCACGAGGTGTAATTTTACGCGTCGCTGTCAAAATACGGCGCGTAAAAAGACGCTCGCGATAAAGAAGTGCATGTCACTTTTTGGGATGTTTTTGGAGCCATTTTTCATTGACTCCATTGAAAAACAGCTCCAATAACAGCCGTAAAATACGCTGCGAAAAACACGAGTTGCTACAAAAACGTCTGAAAATCAGGAGCTGTTGTCAGGTGAAAACAGCTCTGTATTTTCAGACGTATTTTGCTAAGCCGTGTGAAAATACCCTTAGAATACCACTGACAGAGAGAAAGCAAAAGGGAAAGTGAATAGAGGTTTTTTTTTTATTTAAATAAAGAAGTTGAAACTCCGCAAGTGCTAAAAATTCCATACACATGACTTCAACTGTTTGGCTTCCACATTACTGTAACTGGATTTTGTACGTTTCATTTTCCTGTTATTTCAGGTCTAATGCATATTGACAAAAAAAAAAAAAACATGTCTCAACAAATTAATCCCATGGACTCTGTGAATCACCTTAAATTGTTCCAGGTAATCACTGAAAAAACCCAGTGGACAGTGCATTTCTCCCTACCTTACTAAAAGTCTAGTTTCTGTGGCTGACCGCAGGACTTCAAGGGGTTTTCCAGGAACCCCAGCAACCAGCAGAATGAGGAGGCAACATGGTCCTTTCATTGTTGGTCCAGTATGAATATTTTAGCATATAGGGTGTTTCACACATATCATCTAGCTGTGATTTCCCTGCATTTTGCGTGGCTTTTGTTTTGCTAAAACGATGCAGCCAGATCTTTGCTGGGACACAAACAATGGCCAAATTTATTATTAGGGCCTGTTCACATCACCGTTCGCTTTCCGTTCCGGGGTTCCGTCGGAGGCTTCCGTCGGGTGAACCCCACAACAGAAAGTGAAAGTGAAACCACAGCTTCCATTTTGTCAGGTCCGTATATCAGGGAAGCTCCTTTCTCCCTGTCATTTCACACCGAATAACCACCTCTGTAAATTGAAAGCTGAAGGCATGCCTGGAAAGAAGTAAACCAGTCAGAAATGTTTGGTACACAACTTTCCCTTCATCAGAAAAGAGGAGAACTGAACTTTATTCAGAACAAAGAAACAAACAGAGGAGACACATGCCCCTCCCTCGAGATCTGGGACTTGCTTAAGTCCCATTGGCTCCTCAGCTGTAAGTTTTCCTGTACATTCTTCTGCACACTCCTCTTTGCATTCCAGGGGGCGGTGTCTTCCATAGGCGTGTTATGCAGGCTCTTTGTGCTCCATGAATCCAATCTCTTTGTGTAATATACTGAATATATATATATATGTAAGGATAATATTTTTCAAACAATATACATAGTAATGATCCCTGACAGTCCCCCCTAAAAATATTATTCTATCCCTGAGTCTTGCCTATCAACCTACCACTGACCACTCGAATCAGGCGGGTAGGGGTTTTGGATTTCTTCACCAGCTTGAGACGAGCTACTCCTTAAAAGTAACCCCCCTTTGTACCTGGACTTCCAAGGTTTCTGAATGGTCCTAACTGTCCCTATTCTCCTCAGTATACAGGATGGTTGTCTTTAAAGGGACTGTCGGTGTCACCTCGTCTATTTGTGTAAACATAGTGGGAACAGTCTGTTCTACAGCTTTCGTCATCATTTTCCTGATACAAGGGAAAACACAGCACACAAGGACAGAGAATAGTATTAAAAAGACGACTACCACTACTCCTATTTGTGCTAATATTTTCTGCCATCCAGTCATCCATGAGAAATACTGGTCCCATGGGTCGGTAATACCTGAGTTCCTTTTCAACTCCTGAGATAAGCTCTCCAACTTATGTATGTCCATTGTGACTTTTCCTTTGGGCCCGGTGTTTTGTCGGGGATATACGTACAGCAGGTTGTCCCTATCATTCGGCATACCCCACCTTTTTCAGCCAATATCATATCAAGAGCCATTCTATTCTGGAATGTCATAGTTGAGGTAGGCCCTAGTTGGTCGGCTAACCCTTGTAAAGCATCTCGGGTATAATTTCCAAACCGCTGCTGGTTGTAATATATATAATTAATCCAGTCTACATTTTTATTAACAGTAATAATTGGGATAAGAGACTCAAATCCTGCCTTTACCTGATCTCTGGCCTTGAACTCGTCTGACACCCCCCTCGGGACACCAATTGTATCTATATACACATGTGGATCGAAGCTTCCCCTTGGGGATGCTTCCCTCTTTCTGCGGGGGTAAGATCCTTTCATTGGGTCTTCATTTGAACCTTCACCAAGAATGTGGAAAGGCATAATTGCTTTAGACAATGCACATTCTCCTTTCCATTGCCCCTCAAGTCTGGTTCTGATTTTCATATCCCCACATATCCAGTATATATCGCCCAAAAACTGCACCTGATTCTGAGTGATAGATGCATTTAATGAGCTGTACTTTGAACAGTACCCTTCCGGAAAGTTCCCTAGGAACCGGCCATTCCCTTCTGTATTGGTGTAACATGTGTAGTTGCCTTTGTAAATGGTAAGTCCTTGGGCTTGTTTGGGTGTCTTGGTGACTATGGAGTATTCCTTTTTCCAGGACTCGCATACTGTGTGGTCTAATGTTACATTGGTGTATAGGCTTAGGAAACATTCTTCAGCATCGTCAGGAATATTAAGTGGTACTATCCCCAGGTGTGGCCGGGCTCCTGCACACACATAGCAGTTGGACTTATTCACTTTCCGTGTCGTATATTGTACCCACTCTAACCAGACATTATGGTCCCCAAATCCGGTTTCTACGGCCATAGTGTCTTCCAATCCTGGGTCAGCCATGGCCATCATTTTTTTATGCATCTGTATTTGGGATAGCAACACTTTTATCAGTCTCTGAGGGTTCAACTTTCTCCATTCTCGGGAGTCTACCATATCTTTTAGTTTGAATTTTCCCATTTCTCTGTTTACTCCCCCATAGGTCCCTAATATGTATGTGTCTTGGTCTGTTTTAGTAGGGTTTTCTATGGTGAGGATCAAGTCTAATCCTGACAGACCACAGGCTTTCCTTGATAACGTCATTCTAGTTAGAAGTGACTTCCCATTAATGTCTTTCTTTTCTAAGGCACTCTGTGGGCGATATCCCTAATGGTCCCCCGTGTTCCAGCCCACCGCCTTCCAGGATGTACAATGATTGCCGTAATAATTGTGTTACACATATATATTGAGTGCCTCGATCGCACAGGTGATAAGCATTCCAATATCCGCATGTTTGTTTGACACAACTATGTTTGTTTCTGAAGGATGTTACAGACTCAAATTCAAACTGGTATGTAGCTACATGTGTACTAGAAGAATTATACCTTTGTAGACTCCTGTGGGGTGGGGGCGGGTTGCTTTTCAATAGCTTTAGCTATGAGGAGGACCTTCCTGGGATCCATGTCAACATATTCCGGCCTTCCCTCCACCAACTTCTTCTTGATATGCTCCTTGAGACCATTAACAAAGGAGGACACTAACAACACCTGTTGCATTTTGACTTTAACATCAAACCCCTGGTCTTGGAAAAGGGATTGTATCCGGGCATAGAACTTCTCCACTGACTCCGTGGTGTCTTGGGTGCAGTCTGAAATACTCGTGGAAGATTCCGTTAACCTATCCCTGGCCCATCCTTTCATTTGACGGCAAAACACATCTCCTGATTCATAAGTTACCTGATTTGGTACTTGTGTATCATCTAAGGCAGACTGGATTATGGGCCAGAAACTATCCCCCGCCTTGATGCTAGTGATGAGTTGCAAATCCTTCCATGCTGCTGAGTATGTCTGTTGAATTTGTCTGAGTCTCCTGTAGAACGGCATAGGATTCTTGTCCGGGTCCGGGAATTGGCTCACAATCTGGTTCACTTGCGTCGGATTGAAGGCCACATATTTGTTGGGTGCGTCACCTTGGGACGTGGTCGTGGTCGTAGGTGGGTCAGGGACTGGAGGAGAGCCGGGGATGGCGGCGGAGGCGGCTGTGGTAATCCCGATCTCCTGAGGCAGTGCCGCATCGGGGAGTACCACGATGGGTGTGGATATGGGAACTAGAGGTAAGGCTGTAGGAGGGGGTGGGTAGACCGGTGGGTGGGGTAGGCCAGGTAGCAGTTCATCCGGATCTTCAGGGAACATCTCCTTAAATAAAGATGAGGGGATAACTTGCTTGGACATGTTCTGCACGGCCTGCTTCAGTGCTTGGACAGTAACATCATCATTGCTAATTAATCTGATTTCCTCCAGGGACGGCACTGCTGGGTGATGCCGTATGGCCTGAACAATTGCCTGTGCGCATGCTTGAGGTGGGAACCCGAAAATTCCTGCACTAATAGCTGGGAGTGCTATGGTTGTGAGACGTTTATAATTGGCGAAATCCAGAATCCTGCGGACAGTTGTTTGAAGCTGTTGAACACAGTGCTCGTGATTCTCGGCCTCATACACAGGGCCTACTGAATGTACTATCAGGGTGCAGGGGAGATTTCCTGGGCCTGTGGATACCAGATCTGTCACTCTAAGTGGGCCCTGTTCCTGAACTATGAGATCGCTGTCACGTTGAATTCCGACACCTCCGGCGTGTACTATTGCTCTGGCCACCCCTCGCATATGGCGGAGCTTACTATTAGCTGGATTGACAATTGCATCCACTCGCTGGGTGACAATATCGCCCATTCCTGCTATCAACAAAGTGTCAGTAGGCCACACCAGTCTTTTTGCTAATGGTTCCCAGTACTGTGGGTGGTGGGTGTCCTGCATGAGAGAAAGTATCCCTCTCTTCCACTGGTGGGGACTCTGGTATGTGAAATGTGACACGGCCCGGGATCTTACTGACCGGGAGGGGGAGCGTACAATCCTCTTTCACAGCATGTAACTCATGCTGGAGTTCCTTGTCTTCATCCGGTTCACACTGACTCCTTCTCTTTGCCATTTCACATTGAAAGGCCGGGCTATTAAGAAAGTCATCTATGGACGGGAAGCGCCCAGCCATGGTTGGGGGGACAATAGGGAAAAGGGGCACAAAATCTTTCGGGACATAATAGGCACCATCTGGTGTAAGAAACCACCGAAAAAGGCCATACTTACAAATGGACACAGCCAGGTCAGAAACGCTGATGAAGGAGTGAGCAGGTGCTTTGAATAATAATAGCCACTCCCACTGGTCTTGAGGGGTAAGGACTGGGTATAGTGGTAATGGTGGCTCTATGGTAGCTTCATGTGGAGTAGTAAGATGGTCGCTGGGGGTGGGAACTTGCTGTGACGTACTGATGTCAGTTCCGGGTGTACTGGGCGTGTCGGTGGGTGCGGAAGGGGTTGGTCTAGGGGTTGGGCCTGGGCAGGCTGCTTTGGTTGAGCCGGACATGAGCTCATCAGGGGGTGAGGAGCTGCCTCTCCCACAGGAAACACTTTGTTCAATTGTAAGGGGGTTTTGCTGGCCACAATAAGGGCACACCCAAAATGAGGGATGGCGGCCATTATAAGGTGGGGGCTGCTCCTTTGTTGTATAATACATATAACATAATATAATTCCTTTCTTATTCATAACTTCTGCTTCTTCAAATCCCTCTTTGCTAACCGCTATGGCTGTTCGCTGCCATGCTAAAGCACTTTCCATCAACTTACTATCTTCTAACTTCCCTTTGTTCTCACGAATACCTTTTGCCCAATCTGCGGCTTGGAGCCACCCTCCTTTATGGATCCCACACACATCCATCAATTTCTTCATTTTACTCACATACTGCTTCCCTTCCCTTCGCTTCACTAAATCATACGAAAAGGACTGTCCGGAAACGGACAATCCTGGAGATTTGAATATGGACCGTAAACCATCCATTCTAACAGTCTATATTATACACGTAATTTATATATCAATTTTCGATCTACAACTCTCTGACCTGGTTAATATATTATCTACAATTTAATACACCACTTATCAGTGCGTTGCACCCCGCATGTGCCTATCCCACGACTTATCACACGTCTTATCGCACAGTTTACCGTGCCCGCATGTCCGCGTATAAGACAGGTTATAATACTATCCACGACTTATCAGTGTTTAGACACACCCCGCGTGCCCCTGTATAAGACAGGTTATAATACTATCCACGACTTATCAGTGTTTAGACACCCCCCGCGTGCCGCTGTATAAGACAGGTTATAATACTATCCAGTCCCTAATTACCCAGAGGATGGTTAGTCGGGCGCGACTAAGGTCTCACAGGTTTTCGACCTCACAGCGGAAAATATCACCTCTGTCGCCTGAGATAATCCAGGAAATCAACAAAAGGGTTCTACAGATCGCCACAAGACCGTCCACAAACACAGATAAGACGAAGATTCATAAAATCAACTCGCTTACCGTGTTGCGGAGGTGATCAAATTCCTTATCAGTGGGCAATCTCGGGTCCTCTGTTTCACCCTGTGATTGTCGGTTATCCGGATTTCGATATTTCCTCGAGTGAGGTCCCATCTGGGGTGCCAAAAATGTCAGGTCCGTATATCAGGGAAGCTTGTTTCTTCCTGTCATTTCACACCGAATAACCACCTCTGTAAATTAAAAGCTGAAGGCATGCCTGGAAAGAAGTAAACCAGTCAGAAATATTTGGTACACAACTTTCCCTTCATCAGAAAAGAGGAGAACTGAACTTTATTCAGAACAAAGAAACAGACAGAGGAGACACATGCCCCTCCCTCGAGATGTGGGACTTGCTTAAGTCCCATTGGCTCCTCAGCTGTAAATTTTCCTGTACATTCTTCTGCACACTCCTCTTTGCATTCCAGGGGGCGGTGTCTTCCATAGGCGTGTTATGCAGGCTCTTTGTGCTCCATGAATCGAATCTCTTTGTGTAATATACTGAATATATATATATATATGTAAGGATAATATTTTTCAAACAATATACATAGTAATGATCCCTGACAGTTTCAGTCACCATTGATATCAATGGTGACGGAAACATCGCTAATGGTTTCCGTTCATCACCATTCCGTCAGGTTTCCGGTTTTCCGATGGAATCAATAGCGCAGTCGACTCTATTGATTCCGTCGGAAAACCGGAAACCGTCCGGAATGGTGACGAACGGAAACCATTAGCGATGTTTCCGTCACCATTGATATCAATGGTGACTGAAACGGAAGCTGTGGTTTCACTTTCACTTTCCGTTGCGGGGTTCACCCGACAGAAACCTCCGACGGAACCCTGGAACGGAAAGCAAACGGTGATGTGAACAGGCCCTTAATGGTGTATTTTGCACCAATGGAATTGGAGAAAGTAGTTGGCAAAGATTGAACCTAATTTATTAGTCTAAAAGTAAATTTACCATGCTCCCTTCTCACCTGTTTTCAGTTTTCGAGTGATAATTTGGCACGATTTTAGATTTTTAATTTGTACAATTTCTTCCAAAATCATGCGTAACTGAATAATAAATGTGGGCCAATTTGCTGTCCATACTAGCATAGACGGGCAAACAACACAGTGACGTGTCATCTATACAGAAATCAGCTCAGTTGCAGAGAAGCTAATTCAAAAGTAGCAAACAATATGGCCGCTCTTCCTGTTGTTACTTTTGCCAAAATGACTCGAACATCAAACTAGAAAAAATGCCAATACCAAACTTTTGATTAACTAATATATAGTAATTTTTATGTTTTGGGTGGAAATCCTTTTTAGCAAATGTAAATATGTTCTTCTATATTTCAGTTGGTTATGCAGAACACAACAGAGCATATCTGCATGATCTGCCATGGAACTGCCCCGAACACTCGATTGGTCCATCTTCCCCTTCGCATCCCTTTCATCTACAAGTATTCTCGCACTAAAGAAAACTTTTGCATTTATACCATTCCCGGATATAAAGAAAATATAGGAGGATATTAAGGCGCTGGGTAAGAGTTAAAGGAGTTGGCCATGTCGGTGTAGCCTGGATTTGGAAGAGCTAAAGGTATTCTAAGAATCCATCCTCGGAGTCCAAATCAGATAGCGATGCATCGGAGAGATCACATAGATACAAACAAGTGCTTCAGTATCGAATGTGGCATTCTCTGGTGCTTGAGACCTTGTGATATTTATTTATACAAAATAAGGCAATACACAGTTGAAGACCAATATAAATCATGTATGATTCAGTTCCAGCCCAGTTCTAGAGGTAGCTTAACCAATCACATTAAAAGTCACTACATAGTATATGAATATATTACTTGCATAAAAAAATAATATGGAAACATATCTATATATAGCCTCAGGAAATGTTCTTAAACCCACTCCATTGGAGTGACACGTTCAATTTGGTTAATTTTGCGCCTGAAATCTTGTTTGGAGAAGATACGATTTTCAGTCTTATTAAAAACGAAAAATCTCATCATCTTGGTGTTGTAAAAACTTCAATGTATGTTAATAGTTTCAAAACAATTTTTTACTGAGACTTTGAAGGTCTAAGGGCTTATTCACACGACAGGGTCCCGCCCGAGCCCGAGTGTTGGCCGATAAAATCGGCCATTTTTCCCGGCCGGTGTGCATTAGTTTTGCATCCGTTCTGGGCTGGGCAAATCTGGACAGTGACATCAGGGGCAACTCCTGAAGGAGAATCCCCATGTGTTCGGGGATTCCGCTTCAGGAGTTTCCGCTTCAGGAGTTTCCCCTGATGTCACTGCCCAGATATGGACAGAGACATCAAGTGCTCTGTCCAGGAGCGGAATCCCCGAACACACGGGGATTCCGCTCCTTCAGGGAGCTAAAGTCGGGCTAGCACATAGCAGAGCAGGGAGATACCTCCCTGCTCTGCTATAGTGGCGTCGCTACAGCAGTAGCAGCCGCAACTGCTCGCGGCGCCATCGAAGGTGTCGCCGGGTCAGGGCGCTTTTAAAACAAGCAGGGGAAGGGAGCCAGCGCAGTGCTCCCTTCCACCTGCTGTACACCCCGGCCCTGCCACACAGTGTATCTCCAGCGTACAGCCATTCGTCCGAATGGCATCAACTCCTCCTCCTCACATGTATTCTACGCTGTGAGGGAGCGAGCGACGGAATACATGGCCATCACTCGGGACACATTCCGGTGATGGCCGTGTATTACCCGGCCCCATAGACTTCTATGGGAGCCGGGTAAACGGCCGAAAATAGGACATGTCCCATTTTTTGACGGCCAGGTTTCCCGGGCCGTCAAAAAATTGGTCGTGTGAATAGCCGCATTAGGGGTCTATTGTTCCTACTGCAGCCGGGTGACAGCCGTTTTATGAACGGCCATCACCCGGCCGGGAAACCCTGTCGTGTGAATAAGGGCTAACACATGTTTTCAAATAATTATTAGCTCTCAAAACTACAGATTTTTCTACTGAATGGTGAATGATTAAACAAATATCAATAATTACTCTCATAGCCACCATCAATATAAAATATCTAAAATGCCTCAGACAATAAACAGAGCCAAAAAGAACTGGTATTAGGCAAAATGAAGTATGTATAGATAATTTATATAACCTCTCCACCTTACCATGCTCCCATAGTACTGCTCTCTCCTGCAGGCTTGTGTGGGTGGGACACCCGCAAAGTGAAACTAAAAGTCCCAGCATGCATCCCTTCCTGTCATCCCATTTTGAGCGCAACACCTCAGCCAGCGACTCTGCTAACATTTTACAGCTGTATAAGCTGTGTCTTGCTGTATCCGAGAAAGTATTAAAAAAAATTGTAAGATTAACACAGCCCCACCTGTAAATAAAGATTTTTCCCCTTCCCACTCACAACTGTGATCTGTAGGCACATTAGATTTAAAGGCATGTTGTTGCCAGATAAACATGTTTTTTTTTTTTTTATTAAACATTTAGTGTGTGGGTGATTAAACATTGTTCAAATTTTTTTTATTTTTTTCACGAGTCAGGAAATATTATAAATTATTTCTAATTTATAATACTACCCATTTTTGGTCACTAGATGGAGCTATTTCCCAAAATTGCAGCATTGCAACATTGGGTTAAAAGCTCTCGCTCTAGTGAGCTCTCAGCATCCCCCCCTCCTTTATCCTGGCTAGTGCCGGGATAAACGAGGGGTTTGAACGGTGTAACCTCCTACACTGTGTGTCGCCATTTTTTGAGCTAACACACAGCGTAGTAGGTTTACATACAGTAGTAAACACACACAAACACGAACATACATTGAAATCTCTTACCTGCTCCTGCCGCCGCGGCTCCCTCCGGCCCGTCCGCTCCGTTTGCTGCCGCTGGTCCAAGTGCACAAATCCGGAAGCCGCGACCGGAAGTAGTAATATTACTGTCCGGCCGCGACTTCCGGTCCACAGGAAAATGGCGCCGGACGGCGCCAATTTCGAATTGGACTGTGTGGGAGCGGCGCATGCGCAGTTCCCACACAGACGCCGTACACGGAAGTCAATGGGACGGGAGCCGTTCGCAGTCCCTATGGGACTGTGGCTGCCGTATTCCATGTCTGTATGTGTCGTTAATCGACACAGACAGAAATGGAACAAAAAATGGCAGCCCCCATAGGGAAGAAAAAGTGAAAAAATAGAAAAAAGTAACACACAAACACACAAATAAATAAAAACGTTTTTAATAAAACACTAACATAAAACTGACATGAAAAAAAAAATTTTGGTGACACTATTCCTTTAAGTGTCATAAACATTTAATTATTAGTTTTTCAATGAAACTCATGGATGGTATGGTGTCTTAGGGCTCTTTGAATCATTGTAATCAATCTCAGACACCTGTGATAATTAGTTTGCCAGGTGTGCCCAATCATAGGAAAACTACTTAAGAAGGACGTTCCACATTATTAAGCAGGCCTCAGGTTTTAAGCAATATGGGAAAGAAAAAGGATCTCTCTGCTGCCGAAAAGCGTGAAATAGTGTAATACCTTGGACAAGGTATGAAAAAATGGGATATTTCAAGAAAACGTAAGCGTGATCATCGTACTGTGAAAAGATTTGTGGCTGATTCAGAGCACAGACGGGTTCGTTCAGATAAAGGCATAATGAGGAGTGTTTCTGCCAGACAAATTAATAGGATTAGGAGAGCAGCTGCTAAAATGCCATTGCAAAGCAGCAAACAGGTATTTGAAGCCGCTGGTGCCTCTGGAGTCCTGCGAACCTCAAGGTGTAGGATCCTCCAGAGGTTTGCAAGTGTGCATAAAGCTATTATTCGGCCACCCCTAAACAATGCTCACAAGCAAAAACGGTTGCAGTGGGCTCAGAAATACATGAAGACTTATTTTCAAACCGTGTTGTTTACTGATGAGTGCCGTGCAACCCTGGATGGTCCAGATGGATGGAGTAGTGGATGGTTGGTGAATGGCCACCATGTCCCAACAAGGCTGCGACGTCAGCAAGGAGGTGGCGGAGTCATGTTTTGGGCTGGAATCATGGGGAGAGAGCTGGTAGGCCCCTTTAGGATCCCTGACAGTGTGAAAATGACCACTGCAAAGTATGTAGAGTTTATGACTGACCACTTTCTTCCGTGGTACAAAAAGAAGAACCGTGCCTTCCGTAGCAAAATTATCTTCATGCATGACAATGCACCATCACATGCTGCAAAGAATACCTCTGTGTCATTGGCTGCTATGGGCATAAAAGGAGAGGAACTCATGGTGTGGCCCCCATGTTCCCCTGACCTCAACCTTATTGAGAACCTTTGGAGCATCCTCAAGCAAAATATCTATGAGGGTGGGAGGCAGTTCACATCAAAACAGAAGCTCTGGGAGGCAATTCTGACCACCTGCAAAGATATTCAATCAGAAACTGTCCAAATACTCACAAATTCAATGGATGCAAGAATTGTGAAGGTGATATCAAAGAAGGGGTCCTATGTTAACATGTAACTTGGCCTGTTAAGTTTTTTCTGATTGAAAGAGCTTTTGATTTCTGTAAATATGACCTCCTGGTGCTGCAAATTCAACAAATTACCATTTTAGTTCTCTTTACAACCTTTAAAATGTTTTGATCTCTGTTGTGCATAATAATTTGAAACAGTGAAGTTTTAGTTTTTTACTTCTAAAAAAAAATCTGTTATCATTAGGAGATTTGTTCAATAAAATTCGCATTATACTCCAACGGTTGATGGCTTGAAGATTATACTGACTGTCATTTGCATCGACTATTTAGGAAAATCAGCGAAAAATAACATTTGCATAATAATTTGGAATGCGGTGTATATTTGGGATGGTATCAGGGAGCAGATAGCTCCATCTGGCATACAGGAATCTATGGATATGTGGCAAATCAATGTGTGTATATACACACAATTACTTATATATTATATCCCAAGAGGAGTGCACTGTCAATCATTCCCCTATTCGTAAGGAAGAGGTCTGTCGTGCATAGTGAAAGAGGGCACACACCAGACACATGTATAATATGTCTAGCGGACTAGTCCTGCATCACTCATCCTATTAACGGGGTATATCCAGTGGCGGATTATCATATGGGCGGTTCGGGCAGCCGCCCGGGGCCCAAGGCCCAACCGCACATCATTTTAAAAATCACTTAAAGACTCATGGTGTGGTAGCGCCGCTAATGGCCGTTGAGAGAGAGGGAGGGGCGGGTGGGCGGACTGCAATAGAATGTAGCCGCCAGCGCAGTGCTGATGAGGAGGAGGGGGATGGATAGCAATAGCTGGATAGGACTAGCAGACGTGCGTCTGCTAGTTGTGGTAGAACACGCCCCTCTTTGGCGCTGCCAGTGAGGAACGGACGAGAAGGGCGGTGGACGAACGACGAGGAAGAAGGTAAGTCTTCATGTTCGTCTCCTGCCAGCCTGCCACAAGCAACAATTGGCAGAGGCTAAAGGGGGATAGATTATACAGCAAGGGGGGGGGGGGGTGAGATTTCCATCTAAGTCACTGCAGAGGACTGTATGAAGAGGGGAATAATCCCTCAGTATTTCAGTATTTATTATACAGCAGGGAGGGTTGAGCGTGTAACTCACTGCAGAGGACTCTATGGGGGGACAATCATTTCCCCCCATAGACACTCAGCAGTCAGTTACACGCTCAACCCCCCCCCCCCTGCTGTATAATAAATACTGAAATACTGAGGGCTCTATGAGGGATGGGGGGTTATTCCCCCCTTCATGGAGTCCTCTGGAGTCACTTAGTCACTTAAAACAGGACATGGGCTCTGAAGTACATATATAACAAATTCTATATTACAAGTAAGGAAATAATTGATTTTGAACTGTTTATCAGTATTCGGATGTCTAAAAAGCTTCCCTTCAACCATGAGAGAGCAATTTGTACAACCTAAGCATGGGAAACAACCCTTTTTGGGAGGATACAAGTAAGTTTGTCAATTACCTTTGGAGGATCCAAGGTCTGACCTCACAAGCTTATCCCTAAGATTGGGCGGTCTCCAATAAGAGAAAAGAGGCATATCAGAAAAATCTTCTATAGTAGGAAGACAGTGGCCCAACATTGGCCAATGTCTTCGAATAATGTAATTAATCCCATTACTCATATGGGAAAAGGTAGAGACAAGAGGAATGCGTCTGTTTCTACTTACGCCTATCTGTTCTAATCTCTAGTAAGTCTCTCTCTCTCTCTCTCCCTCTCTCCCTGCCCCCCCCAGCATCCTCTCACTTCCCACAGTACTTCCCCCCTCCCAGTATCATCTCCCACAGTATTATTTTCCTTTCCCTTCAGTATTCTCCCACACCCCCCCCCCCCCGTCATCCCTCTGCAGTATCATCTCCCTCCCAGTATCACTTCCCTATAGAAAGCCCCTGTCTTGCCCAGGTCAGCACGATCTCCTCTCTGCGCTGAGTATAGTAATGTACTACTTGTAGCAGCAGCTGCTCCTGTGCTGTGCAACCAGAGAGAGAAGACACTCTGACATGTTACACGGCACAGGAGCTGTCCAAGCCATCAGGAAGAGCTGCCTACTGCTGCTGCTAGAAGTAGTACAGTATTATGCTGCAGTGTAGAGAGAAGATTGTGCGCAACAGTCCCCCCCTTGTATATAGTGCCACACAGCCCCCCCTTAGAAGATAGTGCCACATCCACCTTGTATATAGTGCCACATCCCCCTTGTATATAGCGCCACACAGCCCCCCTTGTATATAGTGCCACACAGCCCCCTTTGTATATAGTGACACATAGCCCCCCCCTTGTATATAGTGCCACACAGCCCCTCCTTTTATGAATGTCTTTAACTTGACCTTGATAACTTGCTGCATTGTGATATCACACAACAAAAGCCATTGAAAAGTCATTGAAAAAGTCAAGATAAGGGATCTAGCCACTGTTTATTTAATGCGTTAAATGTCAAGGAAAAGGTGGCTACATCTGTATTTAGTGCCACACAGCCCTCCCTTATATATAGTGCCACACAGCCCTCCCATTGTATATAGTGCCACACAGCCCCCCCTTAGAAGATAGTGCCACATCCACCTTGTATATAGTGCCACATCCCCCTTGTATATAGTGCCACACAGCCCCCCTTGTATATAGTGCCACACAGCCCCCTTTGTATATAGTGCCACATAGCCCCCCTTGTATATAGTGCCACACAGCCCTCCTTGTATATAGTGCCACACAGCCCCTCCTTTTATGAATGTCTTTAACTTGACCCTGATAACTTGCTGCAGTGTGATATCGCACAACAAAAGCCATTGAAAAAGCCAAGATAAGGGATCTAGCCACTGTGTATTTAATGCGTTAAATGTCAAGGAAAAGGCGGCTACATCTGTATTTAGTGCCACACAGCCCTCCCTTGTATATAGTGCCACACAGCCCTCCCATTGTATATAGTGCCACACAGCCCTCCCATTGTATATAGTGTCACACAGCCCACTCCCTTGTATATAGTGCCACACAGCCCTCCCTTGTATATAGTGTCACACAGCCCTCCCTTGTATATAGTGTCACACAGCCCTCCCTTGTATATAGTGTCACACAGCCCTCCCTTGTATATAGTGTCAGACAGCCCTCCCTTGTATATAGTGTCAGACAGCCCTCCCTTGTATATAGTGTCACACAGCCCTCCCTTGTATAGTGTCACACAGCCCTCCCTTGTAGTGTCACACAGCCCTCCCTTGTATATAGTGTCACACAGCCCTCCCTTGTATATAGTGTCACACA
Source organism: Rhinoderma darwinii (assembly GCF_050947455.1). Taxonomy (NCBI): domain Eukaryota; kingdom Metazoa; phylum Chordata; class Amphibia; order Anura; family Rhinodermatidae; genus Rhinoderma; species Rhinoderma darwinii. Next base: position 42,899,440 of record NC_134699.1, on the reverse strand, counting down.
GCCCTCCCTTGTATATAGTGCCACACAGCCCTCCCTTGTATAGTGTCACACAGCCCTCCCTTGTATATAGTGTCACACAGCCCTCCCTTGTATATAATGTCACACAGCCCTCCCTTGTATATAGTGTCACACAGCCCTCCCTTGTATAGTGTCACACAGCCCTCCCTTGTATAGTGTCACACAGCCCTCCCTTGTATATAGTGTCACACAGCCCTCCCTTGTATACAGTGCCACACAGCCCTCCCTTGTATATAGTGTCACACAGCCCTCCCTTGTATATAGTGTCACACAGCCCTCCCTTGTATATAGTGCCACACAGCCCTCCCTTGTATATAGTGTCACACAGCCCCCTCCCTTGTATATGATGAAGGCAGAACGACACAGCCATCTTTGCCCACGTGTCACAGCCAAAGTTGTCACGAAGCCCTAGCCCTATGTGTGCCACTTTGATAACTCATTTTTGCCAAACTGAATGGCTAATTTTTACTTTGAAAGGGGTCGTTCTTAGGACACATTCAATAACCATTTCCATTTGAGTGATTTTTCATAAAAATTGACAATCGGATGAAATATGAACAGAATTTTAGTACATGAAAAAAAAAAAAAAAGATTGTTTATTGAACATAAATTTCTGCTTTATAAATACATTTCAATTTTGTAACAATTGTTGTGATAAAATTTTACCTCAAAATATTACTAATATCAAGCAAGACGCGGGTCAACTCCGCTCCTGTCCTCTGCACACCCTGTCAACCTGTGAGGAAAAACTCATTTAATGTTCACACGGAGTATTTTGGGGGAGGAATATCTGCCTCAAAATTCCGTTTGGAACTTTGAGGCAGATATTCCTCTCCCTGCACGCCGATTTTCGCGCCAATTATCGCGCCGTTTTTCGCCCGCGGCCATTGAGCGCCGCGGGCATAAAACAGCGAGATATACGCTTTTTCCTGCCTCCCATTGAAGTCAATGGGAGGTCAGAGGCGGAAGCGCCCGAAGATAGGGCATGTCGCTTCTTTTTCCCGCGAGGCAGTTTTACTGCTCGCGGGGAAAAGACGCTGACGCCTCCCATTGAAATCAATGGGAGGCGTTCTTGGGCCGTTTCTGCCGAGTTTTGCGACGCGGTTTCCGCGTCAAAAAACTCGGCAAAAGACCCCGTGTGTAATTCTTACTAATACGACGATATAACAAAAATGCTGCTTCTTTTGTTAACAAAAAACAAAACACAACAAAACGGTTAAAACACTTTCCAAATTAGGATTACGAAATGTATAGATAATGTAGATCACGTCACAGCAGCCATTAGCTGAGAAGTAGCCTGCGAAGACAAGATGGCGACGGAAGGCGGGTCATGCAGGTGACGTCACGTTTCCGGCGCGGCCAACCACAGCTCGCAGCTTCTGAGGCTGAGGGATAGGCGGTATTTTGTCGTAAAGCAAAACGGTGTGTAAAGAGCTCTGGGACGCGGGAGGCTTTGTGTTCGGAAACGGTTGCTCGTAAGGAAAGAAAGGTCTGGAAATAGGTGAGCGCCATGTTTTGTATTTAGACTGCGGACTGAACAATACGTGTATTTATACTGAGGAATGTGGTGTATGCGTATTGTGGCGCGCACTCTGGGTCCAGGGCAAAGCCATAATGCCTTGTCTGCTTGTATCATTTGTGTGTAAGGTGTTTTTTTTTTTTTACGTGTTATGCGTCGCGTTCATTATAGTTACCATGTTCTACCCCTTGGTAAGCAATGAGTATGTGGAGATACACAGCTACCTTCAGGCAGTGGTTAGTAGTAAGTGACTATAACTGTATGTGGCATATACTACTCCTCTACATCACATCACTACCGCTATATACCCTGTATGCGTTGGAATTATAATCCTGTAAAAGGATTAATATCCGTGATCTGGGTATTTCATTCCTATGGGAGAAACCTGCAGAAAATATAAAAGAAAACCTTTTATTTACTATTAAAATTATTCTCCTGTGCTTTGCCACTAGTTAGACACGTGTTTACTAGTCCTGAGTGACTTAAAGAGGCTCTGTCACCACATTATAAGTGGCCTATTTTGTACATAATGTGATCGGTGCTGTAATGTAGATTACAGCAGTATTTTTTTATTTAGAAAAACAATCATTTGTGACGGAGTTATGACCTATATTAGATTTAGGCTAATGAGTTTCTCAATGGACAACTGGGCGTGTTTTACTTTATGGCCAAGTGGGCGTTCTCCCCATTCATTTACTCTGCAGATAGCTATATCGCTTTGTGCAGCCACATAAACACTATAACATTATGCAATGTCCTGATAATGAATAGACATCACCTCCAGCATGGACGTGATGTGTATTCAGAATCCTGACACTTCGCTAACGTTTGTGTCAGATTTACAGCAATGCACTGGTGCGCTAAGACACTGGCCACCCGGACGTAAGTTGCGTCGCTTGCGCCTAGGGGTTAATCATGGTGATCACATGCTCTGTTGCCGAACTGATCGGTTCGGCTGTCAGAGAACAGGTTACTGGGCAGCCGGGGACACTGACACCGCCGGCGTCAGAGCGATCTCCCCAGTGCTATGCCGGCAGATGCAGAGATCTGTAGATTCGCGCCCTGGCTGCACGGGGTATATGCGGATAGGGTGTGAATCTACAGATTGTCGGCATGAAAGGGTTAAAGCGGATCTGTCACTAATTTATTAATTCCCTATCGCCTAACTAATCTAATAGGCGATATCCTGCTGATAACTAAAGTGTAAATTGTGTTAGCGCACAAGGACGTACAGTTACTGCGCGTTTCCCGGTGCACACTGTCAGCGACAGTGCGCACAGGGAACCTGGAGGCCAGCTGTCCCCGACAGCTGACACTCCACTGTTGCCCACCGACGGCTCATTTTAGCTGATTTCGGCAATTAACCCCTTAAATGCGGCGATCGATTGCAATCGCCACATTTTAGGGGTTTCTAGCACATCGGCAGACCTCACAATGAAATCGTGGGTTTTGCAGATGGCTAGCATGGCGACCGGAGGCCAATTAATGGCCTCCGTGTCTGCCATGTACGGAAGCCTATCAGGACCAGCCACCTGATAGGCTTCATGTCAGTGACAGGACGTCACTGTCGTTCGCGATACACACGGTCATTGACAGTGTGCATCGGGAACCAGGTCAGCTGTCCCCGACAGCTGACACCACTGTTGCCGATCAGCGGCTCATCACCGCTGATTTCGGCAATTAACCCGTTAAATGAGGGGCTTGATTGCGATTGCCGCATTTAGGGCAATTGTAGCACATCAGCAGCCCCCATGCAATTGTGGGGGCTGCTGATGCTTGTGATGGCACCCGGGGGCCAGACAACGGCCTCCGGGTCTGCCATGTATAGAAGCCTATGAGGATCAGTCTCAGGCTGGTCCTCGTAGACTAACTGTCAGAGTGACTGTGACGTCACACTGACAGTTGGAATACGTTACATTACCAAGGTAGTGTAATGTATTCTAGCAGCGATCAGAGCTGCAGGTCAAAAAAGAAAGTGTAAAGAAAAAAGTAAAAAAAAGTTACAAATGTTTTACAAAAATGTAAAAATAAAAGATTTTTTTTTTCTATAATAAGTCTCTTATTATAGGAAAAAAATGAAACTGCTAAAAAAACAGTACACATATTTGGTATCACCACGTTCGTAATGACCCAATCTATAAAACTATAATGTTGTTTTCCCCGCATGACGAACGCCGCAAAAAAACCAAACTAAAAACAATGCCAGAATCACTATTTTTTTGGTCACCACCCCTCGCAAAATATAAAATAAGAAGTGATCAAAAAGTCGCATGTACCAATAAAAACTACAGCCCGTCCCGGAAAAAACAAGGCCTTACACCGCTTTTTGACTGAAAAATAAAAAACTTACGGCTCTCAGAATATGGTGACACAGGAAAGAAATTATTTTATAAACCAGTGATTTTATTGTGCAAACGCTGCAAAACATAAAAAACGATGTACATATGGTATCGCCGTAATCGTACCGACCCGCAGAATAAAGTAAAACTAAGTTTTTAGCGCATATGTTTTTTGGTCACCAAAGCTCTAAATAAAATGTAATAAAAAGTGATCAAAATGTTGTATGTACCAAGAAATTGTACCAATAAAAACTACAGCTCGTTCCGCCAAAAATAAGCCCTCACACCACTCAATCGACCAAAAAATAAAAAAAGTTATGGCTCTCAGAATGTGTTGATACAAAACAATAATTTTTTATTTTTAACAAATAGTTTTTTCTTTTGTAGAAGTAGTAAAATATATATATACACATTTGGTATCACCGTAATTGTATTGACCCGCAGAATAAAGTTAAATTGTCGTTTTTACCGCACGGTGAAAGCGGTAAAAACGAAACCCAAAAAGCAATGGAGGAATTGTTTTTTCCAATTTTACCCCACATAGATTTTTTTTTTCGGTTTCCCAGTACATTATATGGTACTTTAAATGGTGTCAATAGAAACTACAACTCTTCCCGCAAAAAATAAGCCCTCACACCAGTCTATTGATGGAAAAATAAAAAAGTTATGGCGTTTGGAAGGCGGGGAGTGAAACTAAAATGGAAAAGCAAAAAAGGAGCAGTCCTGCAAAGGTTAATTAATTTCTATTTAAAAAACAATTACCACATGTGGGGGATTGTCACACTCGGGAGAGATTGGGTTACAAATTTAGGGCGACTTTTTCTCCTTTATCCCTTGTGAAACGGAAAAAATTCAACATTTTAGTGGACAAAAATGTTTATTCATTTTCACGGCATAATTCCACTAAATTCTGCAAACAACCTGTGGGGTATAAATGCTCACTATATCCCTAGCAAAATTTCTTGAGGGGTGTAGTTTCCCAAATGGGGTCACTTTTATGGTGTTTCCACTGTTTAGGTCCCTCCAGTACGTTGCAAACGCGACATGGCACTGAAAACCAATCCAGCAAAATCTGCGCTCCAAAATCCAAGTGGCGCTCCTTCTATTCTGAGCTCTGCCGTGGGTCCAAACAGCAGTTTATTACTGCATATGGAGTATTGCCGTAATCGGGAGAAGATGCTTTACAAATGTTGGGGTGCATTTTCTTGTTTACTCCTTGTAAATATTAAAAATGTCTGTTTTTTCAGAAGAAAAGTAGATTTTCATTTTCACAGACTAACTCCAATAAATATAGCAAAATACCTGTGGGGTCAAAATGCTAACTATACCCATAGATAAATTCCTTGAGGGGTGTAGTTTCCAAAATGGGGTCACTTTTGGGAAGTTTCCACTGTTTTGGCACCACAAGGTCTCTTCAAACCTGACAAGGTGCCTAAAATATAATCTAAAAAAAAAGCAGACCCCAAAATCCTTTGCTTCTGAGGCCGGTGTATCGGTCCATTAGCACACTAGTGCCACATGTGGGATATTTCTAAACACTGCAGAATCTGGGAAATAAATATTGAGTTGCGTTTCTCTGGTAAAACCTTCTGTGTTACACAATTATTATTTTTTTTTTTATTACAAATGAATTTCGGCAAAATAAAATGAAATTTGTAAATTTCACCTCTACTTTGCTTTATTTCCTGTGAAACGCCTAAAGGTTTAAGAAACTTTCTGAATGCTGTTTTGAATACTTTTAGGGGTGCAGTTTTGAAAATGGGGTGATTTATTGGGGGATTCTAATATATAAGGCCCTCAAAACCACTTCACAACTAAACTGGTACCTGTAAAAATGTCCTTTTGAAATTTTCTTGAAAATGTGAGAAATTGCTACTGTGGAAAGCGAACCGTGATGTGAACGGGCCCTTAGTGTTAGAATAGGCAGGCAGGAATAGTAAGTTAGAGTGATCAGAAATTGTTAGTTAAGTCATACATTAACTATTTAGTGTAAATTAATAAATGACAATAAATCTGGCACTTTTTTTTTATCAATTGTTTCGTTGTAATATAAAATGTGTTGCATATGTAGTAAAAATATATATTTTTTGAAAGTGTGATTTTGTTGCGAAAACCCCCCCCTAAAAAAATGATTGTTATCCGAAGTAGTTCAGAAGTTATGACCGTTTAAAAGAATGTATGCCAAAACTTAAAATTTAGGCCTGTTCATTGAGGCATCAAGAAAGGGTTAATCTACTTCAAAGTTTAAAGAGGCTCTGTCACCAGATTATAAGTGTCCTATCTCCTACATGATCTGATCGGCAGTGGCTTTTATTTTGAAAAAGGATCACTTTTGAGCAAGTTGTAAACAATTTTAGATTTATGCTAATTCGTTTCTTAAAGGGAATGTGTCGCCAGAAAAACATGTGTTTTTTTTTTTAATTAAACATTTAGTGTGTAGGTGATTAAACATTGTTAAAAATTTTTTTATTTTTTTCACGAGTCAGGAAATATTATAAATTAGATTCTAATTTATAATATTTCCCATTGCTGGTCACTAGATGGAGCTATTCCCAAAATTGCAGCATTGCAAAATTGGGTAAAAAGCCCTCGCTCTAGTGAGCTCTCAGCATCCCCCCCCTCCTTTATCCTGGCTAGTGCCGGGATAAACGAGGGGTTTGAACGGTCTAACCTCCTACACTGTGTGTCGCCATTTTTTGAGCTAACACACAGTGTAGAAGGTTAACATACAATAGTAAACGTACACAAACACGAACATACATTGAAATCTCTTACCTGCTCCTGCCGCCGCGGCTCCCTCCGGCCCGTCTGCTGCCGCTGGTCCAAGTGCACAAGTCCGGAAGCCGCGACCGGAAGTAGTAATCTTACTGTCCGGCCGCGACTTCCGGTCCACAGGAAAATGGCGCCGGACGGCGCCAATTTCAAATTGGACTGTGTGGGAACGGCGCATGCGCCGTTCCCACGCAGACGGCGTACACAGAAGTGGATGGGACGGGAGCCGTTCGCAGTCCCTATGGGACTGTGGCTGCCGTATTCCATGTCTGTATGTGTCGTTAATCGACACAGACAGAAATGGAACAAAAAATGGCAGCCCCCATAGGGAAGAAAAAGTGTAAAAATAAGAAAAAGTAAAACACAAACACACAAATAAATATAAACGTTTTTAATAAAGCACTAACATCTTTAACATATGAAAAATAAATTTGTGATGACACTGTTCCTTTAATGACCAACTGGGCGTGTTTTTACTTTTGACCAAGTGGGCGTTGTACAGAGGAGTGTATGACGCTGACCAATCAGTGACCAATCAGCGTCATACACTTCTCATTGTTCAGTGATTGTGCAGTGAAAGAAGCTGGGCTGGAACAATGAGAAGTGTGGATAGGACATCAGTTTTCTGGTAGTGGATATCCCCTTTAAGCAATTGCCTAATTAAAACATATGTTATGACATGGCAAAGATGCGGTATTGGTCAATATGATCAGCCTTATGGATTCTGTGGTACTCCTCAGTTCACTTGTCATTTCAGGATAAGAGAGGCTATTTATATATGTAGTTGCTTTCAAAGGAAGCGTATTTCAAATGAGCCTATACAGACAATGTTGGTCATACTGTGCAGAGAGATGGCGTCCTTTCATCAACCAACAAAATGTACACCTTATGCTCCATTCAATTTTCCAGAGTGTTATATGCAATTTCTATGTTAGCAATAATGTCCACAAAAGGGAAAAGACCCAGCAATGGTCAGTTGGCTCATAGATGTTTTGTAACGCCTGTTAATTCCAGTCTTCCGCTTAACGGGCAGGTTAGATGTCCGTAAGACAACAGAGTTGTCTTGCGATGGTAATGAAGACATTTTTTGGTGTGTGTCTGCTGTCTTCGATCCTAAGAGTATGCGGTAGAGGAATTCAGGTTGTTCTACGAGGTTGCATAATCTTTGGTACATGGCCAGGATCGGCATCGCTCGGTGCCGCGCGGCGTGGGTCAGCGATGTGGTGATGTTTGTCACGTCGCTTACAAAGGTTGATTAATTGGCTAATGCGTTTCATCCCAGATTAGGACTTCCTCAGAGCCATCCTCTAATAGCACATTGTCTAGAATATACACAGTCGAGTCACATTATTATCACCACCATCTAATATCCAGAGTAACTGCCGTGTGCAGCATGGACAGCAGCTAGATGGGCTGTGAGTGACTCAATAAGGGGCTGGTAGGTTGTCTTGGGTATCTGGAGCCATGCTGACGGCAGTGCATCCCACAAAAAAAATAATTAAAAAACAATACTAGCATCACTTTTTTTTGGGTCACCAGCCCTCCCAAAATATAGAATAAAAAGTGATCAAAAATTCGCATCTACCCCAAAATAGTACCAATAAAAGCTACAACCCTACAATTATGGCTCTCAGAATATGGTGACACAAAAAAATTAATAATTTGATAGAAAAGTGATTTTTATTACGCAAACGCCACAAACCCGGTAGTAACATCCTCTTCTCTTCAGAACGCCCAGCTTCTGACAGTGCAGATCTGTGACGTCACTCACAGGTCCTGCATCGTGACGGCCACATCGGCACCAGAGGCTACAGTTGATTCTGCAGCAGCATCAGCGTTTGCAGGTAACCGATCTTACCTTCAAACGCTGATGCTGCTGCAGAATCAACTGTAGCCTCTGGTGCCGATGTGGCCGTCACGATGCAGGACCTGTGAGTGACGTCACAGATCTGCACTGTCAGAAGCTGGGCGTTCTGAAGAGAAGAGGATGTTACTTCTCTTCAGAGCGCCCAGCTAGTAAAAGTATTAAAAACGCCCCGATGTACGCACATAATACACGCCCACTTGGACTTTTACTTTTAAACACACCCACTTGGACTTTTGCAAGCCTCATTTGCATAACTACAAAAATGGGCATAACTTGGCCAAAAATGCTCGTTTTTTAAAAATAAAAACGTTACTGTAATCTACATTGCAGCGCCTATCTGCTGCAATAGCAGATAGGGGTTGCAAAATCTGGTGACAGATCCTCTTTAACGTCTGTCACCCATAGGCTATAATTCTATTAGTTTAGTAGATATGTCCTGAACGATTGACCCTGTTAATGGTTTGTCTGTTAAACAGATACCATTATAGCCTATTGGTGATGGATGCCGCTGGTAGGCATCTTTCACAGCCTACGTTTAATGTATACGTCTGGAGTTTTTCCCCTGACTTATATGTTTAAATTTAGGCAAAAATGTTATGTGCACAGGGCCTAACAGTTAAATAACCTATAGTGATATTTGTTTTATGTACGGATCAGTTTTGATCGTTTTGTGCATTTACGTTGGGCAATCACAATCCATAGAATCAAAGCATCAATTACTACGTGTAAGCGGATCTTATCTTCTGTGATCCTGCAGCTAGTTTTCACCTTCCTGACAGCCACGTTTTTCTTTAAATATGATGTCGCTTTGTGGTTATTACTTTGTCATTTCTTGGATAAGTAAAAGCATTCCAGTTTTCTCATGATGCGTTGTACTTTGTTAGTGATTAAAGTTTGGTCGATACGATTGCCTTTTTCTAAATTTTATTTTCTTTGCCTTAAGACACAGTAATAGTTATTAATTACCATTTCCCATATCACTTTATGATAAAAAAAACGAACTTTTTATTTATTTTCTTAGGACGTTAAACCCAGGTTTAGTTTTATTTGTATTTTTTTTTTTTTCAAGATGTCCAAATCCAATTTTTTATGAAATAATTCAGTTCTAAAGTGGCTTTGAGAGGTCTTTATGTCTATCACCCCATTGTAAAAAAATTGCACCCCTCAAAGTTTTTAAAACAGCATTTTAGTTTTTTAGCAGTTTAGGCATTTCACAGGAATTAAAGCAAAGTGAAGTTACATAGTTAGTACGGCTGAAAAAAGACACATGTCCATCAAGTTCAACCAAGGGAAGGGAAAAGGGAAGGAAAAATTTCTACACATAGGAGCTAATATTTTTTTGTTCTAGGAAATTATCTAACCCTTTTTTAAAGCCATCTACTGTCCCTGCTGTGACCTTCTCCTGCGGTAGGCTATTCCATAGATTCACAGTTCTTACAGTAAAGGAGGCTTGTCGCCTCTGCAGCTTGAACCTTTTTTTCTCCAGACGGAGGGAGTGCCCCCTTGTTTTTTGAGGGGGTTTTACAAGTTGAAATATAATTTTTTTTTTTTCTTGCAGTTTATTCCGTTTTAATCCTTTTGTGTTAGCAAAGAAATGCAGCTCAGTAACTATTACCCAGTTTCTGCCTCAGAAATTAAGGTCTTGGGGTGCCAAAACATAAACTCCCCAAAAGGCCCCATTTTGGAAATTGAAACCCACAAGGAATTAATCTAAAAGTATAGAGAGCGTTTTGGCCTCATTGGCCCGTGAAAATTCGAAAATTAAATTTCCCAGTACATCCCTCATGACCGCAACACAGGAGGTTTCCCTATTGAACCCTCAGGAAGACAGAGCGGTTAAAAGGCTCCTCCCACCACCCACTTTCCAGTGTTCTTCCTGTCCTTACAGGGTCAGGAGCAGAGAGACATCGCTCCTGGATAAATTCGGGCAGGGGGCGAGATCAGGGAGTCCGTGTACTCCCTTCTATTCCCCTATGTGCCTAGTCTAATTAGCTCTCAAGCCAGAGGTCCCTTAGCTTCCCAACCAAAGCATCTACCTTAGGAATCCTAGGTTGGGTTCCAGTAGCGTGCGGGTTCGGGATCCCGAAGTTCAGGATTCGGCCGGAGGCTGCGAGACCATACGAGGACCGTGAGATCCATAATGTTGGTAGCGGCGGTGATATCCTCGTGAGCCGTCGCGTCATAGCTGGCGACTTGACACTTCGACTATGCGACCGCTCAGGAGTGTTATTATTTATCGGAGGGTGAATTAGAAGAAGAGGAACTCTTACCTTCAACCTCCTCTACACAGGGGGAAAAAAAATTCTTCTCTTCTGAGATGTCCGATACTTTAATCCAGGCAATACGGGAGACAATTGATATCCCTGAAGAAGACAAACTCCATACCATACAGGATGAAGTGTTTGGGGGCCTGATGGAGAGGAAAACAGATTTTTCCGGTAAATGAAAATCTCAAGAAAATGGTAACGGCGGAATGGGAGGATTCTGAAAAAAAGACTCTAAATTTCAAGAGAATTTAAAAACCGACTTCTCTTTGATCCAGAAGACACGATACCTTGGGATGAGATCCCAAAAGTTGATGTTCCAGTGACTAGGGTTGCTAAAAAAAAACCGCAATCCCCTTCGAAGATTTCTCTCGGTTAAAGGACTCCACGGACTGAAAGGCAGAAGGACAACCGAAAAGAGCTTGAAAATCCTCATCTGCTTTAATCTTTACAAATAGCCCAGCCTTATCTGTAGCAAGATCGATTTGTTTATTTGGTTAAACCAACTGGAGGCCCATTTAATGATAAACAGCAAAGAGGTTTATATTGGAATCTCTACCCTTACTAAAAATGGCAACCGGATTCTAGGTAGACTCATCAGCCGAATCCATTCGATTTGCTTCTAGAAATGGGGCTCTGTCAAATGCTGCTAGAAGAGCATTATGGCTCAAGATGTGGTCAGATGACACTAAGTCTAAAAACAAACTATGTTCCATCCAGTTTACAGGATCTCTGATTGGTCCTCTCCTGGATAACATGTTGGAAAGCGTAACAGATAGAAAAAAGGGGTTTCCAGAAGAGAAACCTAAAAAGACCCCTCAGTTGCGTAAGTTTAGCTAACAGAGGGAAGCAACCTTACAGAACTACAGAGGGAATGGGGTAGTCCGGTTGCTAGAATTACCCTAAGGGCTTATTCAGATGAACGTAAACTACGCGCGTGCAACGCGCGTGATTTTCACGTGCGTTGGCCGTAGCTATATTTGTCAATGGGGCCGTGCAGACATGGCAGCGTTTTTTGCGCAGCGTTGCTCCGTTGCAAAAAACTCACGACATGTCCGTTGATTCAGCGTTTTCAACGCATCACGCAACCATTGAAGTCAATGGGTGCGTGAAAACCACACATGTCGCACGGAAGCACTTCCGTGCGAACTGCGTGTTTGCGCAACAGCTGTCAAAAGGATGAATGGAAACAGAAAAGCACCACGTGCTTTTCTGTTGCCGAACATCCAAACGGAGTGTCTTTGCGATTAGCGAACCCCGACAACCGAAGCTAAGTTCACCGAGTTCGGCCAAACTCGTTTTGGCCGAATCCGGCAAAAAAAATTCCGGTCCGCGACGCCGGGGAGACATTCACTGTGCATGGTGCTGAAAGAGTTAAACTGTTTCAGCACCATGGACAGTGACTTGCGATCCCAAATTACATGAACCTGTAAAAAAAACGAAGTTCTAACTTACCGATTACTCCTGTCTCCTTCCTGCAGTCCGACCACCCGGGATGACACTTCAGTTCAAGTGACAGCTCCAGCCAATCACAGGCCAAGCACAGGCTGCAGCCAATCACAGGCTGCAGCGGTCACTTGGACTGTCGCGTCATCCAGGGAGGTGGGGCCCGATGTCGAGAGGCGCGTCACCAAGGACGTGTCACCAAGGCAACGGCCGGGAAGTTCTCGGTAAGTACGAACTTTTTCTTTTTTTCACGGCATTCACTGTCGAGGGTGCTGAAAGAGTTAGCTCTTTCAGCACCTAGGACAGTGACGGCGTCGACTAGACTCATCTCTATGATGGCGGCTGCGCGAAAATCACGCAGCCGCGCATCAGACACGGATGACACACGCAGCTGTCAAATGGTGTTTGCGCGCGCAAAACGCAGCGTTGTTTGCGCGCGCAAAAACGCAACGCTCGTGTGAATCCGGCCTAATGGTGGAAGGGGTCAAGAATATCTCCTCAACCCCCCAAAACTAATTTCAGCCGTCAAAGCAATTACGCCAGAAGTGTGGGAGGAAGGCTCCTACATTTTTATTCCAATTGGACAGGAATAACACAGAACACTTTGGGTTCTACAAATTATAGAAGAGGGGTACAAGATAGAGTTCTCCATTCCACCAGAGAAGTTTCTATTAACCAAGTACCAATCAAGAGATCATCAATTCCAGAAACTGCTACAATTAAAAGCGATTACTCCAGTACCCCACAACGAAAGATTCAAGGGCCACTATTCAAAAATGTTCTTGGTCAAGAATCCAAACTGTTCTTACAGGACTATAATCAACCTGAAATTATTGAACAAATTGGTGAAATATCGCATGTTCTTAATGGAGTCTATCAGATCGACTACTCCTCTGATCAGGAAAGAAGCATCAATGTGTACGATAGATTTAAAGGGTGCATACTATAACGTCCCTATCCAATCCACCCATTCCTCATATTCGCGATTCAGAACGGTCCTTCCGTTTTTTACTTTCAATTTGTCTCCCCTTCGGCATTTCCTCCACCCCCCAGAATTTTTACAAAAATTATGGCAGAGATGGCATTTTTAGGCTATGTTCACACGGAGTATTTTGATGCGGAAACCGCGCCAAAAAGCTCGTAAAAACGGCCCGAAAATGCCTCCCGTCAATTTCAATGAAAACCGGCTTGCGGGAGAAAGAAGCGACATGCCCTATCTTCGGGCGTTTCCGCCTCTGACTTAAATGGGAGGCAGAGAAATCGTATTTCGCGGCGTTTTATGCGCCCAATGGCCGCGGGCGAAAAACGCTGCGAAAATCGTCGTGTAGGGAGAGGAAAATCTGCCTCGAACTTCCAAACGGAATTTTGAGGCAGAAATTATGCCTGCAACATACTCCGTGTGAACATGGCCTTAAGAAGTCAAAGCATAGTGATTATTCCATATCTATTCTATTTCCTGCTGACAGAAACTCCGTCTATCCTAAACCGCCATCGGTTACAGGTTCTTTCCCTACTACAGGAATTGGGATGGATAATCAACTTAGAGAAGTTAAGTCTTCCTCCCCAAAAACAGAAGATCTTCCTGGGAGGGCTGTTAGACTCCTCCCTCCAACATTCCTTCTACCAAGGGATGAACAAATACTTCTACTGACTGAAGTGGGGGAAAAAACACCTGTTCCACAAGGGAAGGAATGTGGCTGTTGGGATTGATGACCTCTTTCGTCCAATCCATTCCATGGAGTCAATTCCTCTCCAGACCCTTACAGAATCTAATCCTGTCCCAGTGGGATTGAAAACAGGACTCCTTGGATTCAGATTCCCAGAACAGTGAAGTCCTCTCTCCGCTTGTGGCTCTGCCCAAACAACATAAGCAAGGGGGTCCCATGGAAAACTTATCCTTATGTAGTAATTACCACAGATGCCAGCAAACATGGCTGGGGGTGGGTGGTTCAAGATGAGCATTTTCAGGGCATATGGCCTGTTCAGATGAAGATTATGTCCTCAATCTTCAGAGAATTTAAAGCCGTATGGGAGACATTCATAAAAGGGATGCACGTAAGAATTTTAATGGACAACATAACAGCAGTGTCCTTTCTTCGCCATCAGGGGGAACAAGACACACTCCTCTTCAGGCCCTCCCTGTACAAATCTTCAGTTGGGCAGAAGAAAATGTCCTATCTGTCTCCGCGGTCCACCTAAAAGGCTCAGAGAACCTATTGGCAGACATCCTAAGTCGGAAGAAAATAGACCCCGGGGAATTGTCCCTGAACATGGAAATTTTTAAGTTCTTAACCCGAAGGTGGGGTTATCCACAAATAGACCGATTTGCCACGAGAGAAAAATCCCAGGTAGAGACATTCTTATCCCTAATTCTCAAAGACAGCCCATTGGGGGTAGATGTATTCTCCCAACCCTGGGACATGGATCTGGCCTATGCCTTTCCTCCGTTTCCTCGAATACCAGTGGTATTAAGAAAAATCCAGGAAGATTTGACAAGACTTATCATTCTTCCCTATTGGCCAAAAAGATGCGGGTTTCCAACCTTAAAGTACCTAGCATTGGAAGACCCTGTCATTCTCCCAGTCAAGAAGAACCTTCTCTCCCAGGGTCCCTTATTCTTTCAAGGAATACAAACTCTGAAGCTTGGATCCTGAAAGGCAGATCCTGAGAAACCACGGTCTGTCAGACGAGGTAATTTCAACTATCTTACAAATCCATAAAGAAGTTACCTCGAAAATCTCACAAAAAATTTGGAAAAAAATTCTGTTCCTGGTATGGAGATCCGGGACCAGACCCCTTTCTTCCTAACATCGCGAAGATCCTAGATTTCTTACAATCCGGATTCAATAAAGGGCTCATCGCTAGTACCTTTTTAAAAGTGCAAATTTCGGCCTTAAAGAGGCTCTGTCACCACATTATAAGTGCCCTGTCTCCTACATAAGGAGATCGGCGCTATAATGTAATTGACAATAATGCTTTTTATTTAAAAAAACGATCTTTTTTCACAAAGTTAGGAGCGATTTAAGTTTATGCTAATGAGCTTTCTTAATGCCCAAGTGGGCGTACTTTTACTTTCGACCAAGTGGGCGTTGTACAGAGGAGTGCATGACACTGACCAATCGGCATCATGCACTCCTCTCCATTCATTTACACTGCACTAGCGATATAGTTATATCACTATGTGCAGCCTCATACACAAGCCCTAACATTACTAGTGTCCTGATAATGAATACACATGAAATCCAGCCTGGACGTCATGTGTACTCAGAATCCTGACACTTCTGACTCTTTTTTTTTTTGTGAGATTCCGGCAAGTGAAACCAAATCTCGTTTAGCTCCGAGATCTCGCGAGGTTTCGTATCCGTTGGTGGAATCTCACAAAAAAGAGTCAAGTGTCAGGATTCTGAGTACACATGACATCCAGGCTGGATGGTCATGTGTATTCATTATCAGGACACTAGTAATGTTAGGGTTTGTGTATGAGGCTGCACATAGTGATATAACTATATCGCTAGTGCAGTGTAAATGAATGGAGAGGAGTGCATGATGCCGATTGGTCAGCGTCATGCACGCCTCTGTACAACGCCCACTTGGTCGAAAGTAAAAGTACGCCCACTTGGGCATTAAGAAAGCTCATTAGCATAAACCAAAATCGCTCCTAACGTTGTGAAAAAAGATCGTTTTTTTAAATAAAAATCATTACTGTCACCTACATTACAGCGCCCATCTCCTTATGTAGGAGATAGGGCACTTATAATGTGGTGACAGAGTCTCTTTAAGTAATTTATTCAATACTCCTTTAGCTGAACATAGGTGGATCAGAAGATTCACTCAAGCAGTTTCTAAATTGAAACCTTCCCTAAAGAAATCGGTACCTACCTGGGATTTAAATGTAGTGTCAACGGCTCTTTGCGATCCTCTCTATGAGCCTCTCGACTCAATAAATCTGCATTTTTTTTTTTTATTTTTTTTTTTATTTTTTTTTTTTTAAAAAACGCTAAAAGCTACATTTCTAGTCGCTATTACATCAGCAATAAGGACTGAAGAAATCCAATCTCTTTCGGTATTAGAACCCTACCTAAAAATTCAAGAAAACAAGATCATTCTAAAACTAGATCCTTCCTTTATTCTGAAAGTGTCTACTGCCTTCCATAGAGACCAAGAAACAATTCTACCTTCCTTTTGTCCAGATCCTAAAGACCAACCAGAAGAAAAATTCCATTACATGGATGTCGGGTGAACAATTCTTCGGTATCTGGATAGAACCTGTTGTTGGAGACGAGATAAAAATCTATTTTGTCCTGTGTGGGGAAAGAATAGAGGAAAGCCTCAAAAAGCTTTCTATCGAGATTGATAAAAATCACCATGCAAGAAGCCTACAAGTCCCAGGGACTTTGTGCCCCACAAGGCATTAAAGCTCATTCAACAAGGGCAGTTTCGGCATCCTGGGCAGAAAGAAGAGAAACTTCTATAGACCAAATCTGCAGAGCTGCCACCTGGTCAAGCTATCATACGTTTTGCCAACATTATAGGCTAGATGTTCTGTCCGATACGGATTTAAGTTTTGGACGGAAAGTCCTCCAATCCGTAGTCCCGCCCTGAGCATTATAATTTGGTATTGCTCCTGTGGTGCTGTCGTGAGGGATGTACTGGTAATTGTATTTCCAGGAATCCATCATGACAGCACCCTTACATTCCCTCCCTTATTGAAATTCTGATTTGTGCAAGTAACATGTCAGTTATTATTCCTAGAAATAAAATAGGGTTGCATCCATCCTGGTGTAGTAATTGAAAAACACTGGCAAGTGGGTGGTGGGAGGGGCCTTTTAACCTCTGTCTTCCTGTACCTATAGAGGTCAGTAGGGCAACCTCCTCCTGTGGTGCTGTCATGATGGATTCCTGGAAATACAATTACCGGTAGGTCTAATTCCTACTTTTTTCTTTCTAATGACATTTTAGTTTCTTAGCTCAATTTGTCATGTTCACCTGGAATAAAAGCTAAAAATCCCCCCAACATTTGAAAAGCAAATTCTTCCACGTACGACAATATTCCATATGTGGTCATAAACTTTTCCGTTTGGGTACACTGCATGGCTCAGAACGGAGGAAGCTCCATTTGGCTTTTGGAGTATAGATTTTGCAGGATTAGTTTCTTGGAGTCATGTCACATTTGCAATGCCCTTGAGGGACCAAAACATTGGAAGCCCCACCTAAACTGACCTCATTTTGGAAAGTACACCCCTCAAGGCACTTACCAAGGGATGTAGTGAGTTTGTTATCCCCACAGGTGTTTGACAGAAAATACCGTGCAGTGAATGTTGCAGATGGAAAATGGCAATTTTTCCATAGATACGCCATTTCATTGTCCAATATGTTGTCATTATGAAATGACATCTCTCTAATTATTATGTTGTGTTTCCTAGTTTTAGAAACACACTACTGTGGCCTTATTCTTTTGCCTGGACATACGACAGGGCTCAAGAGTGATTGCAACCCCTGCGATTTACAAGGGAGGGGGGTTGCAGTTTACAAGGGAGTGGGTGCTGCTCTGTCTGGTAGAGGATGTGGCAGTATCTACATGGGCACTGTGGTACTATTGGGGGCTGGCACTATGCGGGCACTATGTGGGCAGTGTGGCACGATCTACAGGGACATTGCGCCACTATCTACATGGGCACTATGGCACTATATGTGGGCAGTGTGGCACTTTGTGGGCACTATCTACATGGGCACTGTCACTAAATGTGGGCACTTTGGCACTATCTACAGGAACATTGCGGCACGTTCTCCATTTTTATTTTATTTTTTAGCAACCAGGAAAAATGGACAGATGGACTGGAAATGGATGAGAATTTGAAGACACTAATGCAAAATGGACATGAAAAATTGTCAATTCAGTTTTTAATGGCCATCTTTTTTCACTGTCGTATGGCTGTAGCCTAATCGACTCTGATGCCAAGAGTCACGTTCACATGTACCGTGGGTTGGGCTGGGATATCCGGCTGACACACGGACCGTTTTTCACGGGCGTGTGAGTCCGGCCTTAAAGGAACAGTGTCATCACAAATTATTTTTTTATATGTTAAAGATGTTAGTGCTTTATTAAAAACGTTTATATTCATTTGTGTGTTTGTGTTTTACTTTTTCTTATTTTTACACTTTTTCTTCCCTATGGGGGCTGCCATTTTTTGTTCCATTTCTGTCTGTGTCGATTAACGACACATACAGACATGGAATACGGCAGCCACAGTCCCATAGGGACTGCGAACGGCTCCCGTCCCATTGACTTCCGTGTATGGCGTCTGTGTGGGAACTGCGCATGCGCCGCTCCCACACAGTCCAATTCGAAATTGGCGCCGTCCGGCGCCATTTTCCTGTGGACCGGAAGTCGCGGCCGGACAGTAATATCACTACTTCCGGTCGCGGCTTCCGGATTTGTGCACTTGGACCAGCGGCAGCAAACGGAGCGGACGGGCCGGAGGGAGCCGCGGCGGCAGGAGCAGGTAAGAGATTTCAATGTATGTTCGTGTTTGTGTGTGTTTACTACTGTATGTAAACCTACTACACTGTGTGTTAGCTCAAAAAATGGCGACACACAGCGTAGGAGGTTACACCGTTCAAACCCCTCGTTTATCCCGGCACTAGCCAGGATAAAGGAGGGGGGGATGCTGAGAGCTCACTAGAGCGAGGGCTTTTAACCCATTGTTGCAATGCTGCAATTTTGGGAATAGCTCCATCTAGTGACCAAAAATGGGTAGTATTATAAATTAGAAATAATTTATAATATTACATGGACTCGTGCAAAAAAATAAAAAAAATTTGAACAATGTTTAATCACCCACACACTAAAAGTTTAATTTTTTTTAAAAAAACATGTTTTTCTGGCAACACATTCCCTTTAATGTAATTTATTTAAAACCCCATTGTGGGGTTGGTACTGCACAAGGTCCTGCTCAGACTTCAGACAATAATGTAATCTCGCCCCAGAGTGCCCGCTCGGCGCTATCTGCCTGGACCTGCTGCAATTTAAACTTCTCTCACCTGCAATGTCGGAGATCGGCTGAGGGTGTGACTGGCAGATGGGGATGGCGGTGCATGCAGTATTTAATGGATTATAGATTCTGTTAATCTGTTCCCTACCAGGAACACATAAGTTATAATTAGACGTTTTTCCAATTGTATATATGATAAAAAACAAGTTTTTGCAGAGGTTAAAAGTTGTGAAGTTACGCACAATAATTATAGCAATATGTGTTTAGTTATTTATATAAAGAAAATGTATTAAATTATCTTTTGGTATTACTGTTAAATAAACAGAGAAAAATAAGAAAATCGAGATTCAAATAGAAAATCGTCCAAAGCGTTGAAAAAAAATAAAAAAATCGAGATTTTATTTTTTGGCAAAATTGCCCAGCTCTACTCTGAGGTCAAATCGTTGAAGAAACCCCCAAGCAGTGACTCCATTTTGGAAACTACAACCCTCAAGGCATTTATCAAGGGGTGTAGTGGGCCTTTTGACCCCACAGATGTTTTGCCGACATAAATGCGCTGCGGATGGTGCAAAGTGATCGATATTGACTGCGGCATCTAAGGGGTTAATTAGCCGGGATCGGAGATGGGCCATTACAACAGAGTTTCAGCTGACCCCTGCGGCTGATGGCAACTCCTTGCTGGCTATGATTTACAATTAGGACAAATGTCGGCAAGGGTTTAAAACGCCGTTTTTCCAGGCTTATTGGATGCTAAATTTGCCCACTGCTGGATTATATGTGTTGATTTAAACTTGTGTAATAAATGTATCTGACTACAAAAGTTTTGTTTCAATGCTTTTGCTCTTTAGCAACTTTTTATTTTTATTTTTTGTGTTGGCTGGTATTTCAGACCAGTAACATTCTAAATCAAGAAATACTTCTGTTAATAGGAAATCTGGCTTTCTTTCTCTTTATGCTTTGTAGTCTTGTATGGAAATTACATTCTTGGGGCTCATGCACACGACCGTAGTGGTGTGCACGGGCCATGATTTGCGGCTCGGCCGGCCGCGGAGTGTCACCCGCGGCCGCCTGCAAATCATGGGCTGTGCACATTGTGTACATTCATTTCAACGAGCCTGGGCTGCAAAATACGGTCATAATGAGACATGTCCTATGTTTTTGCGGTACAGGCTCCCGGGCAATGCACGTACCATGGAAACCACGGTCGTGTGCATGGGCCCATTGAAATGTATGGGGACGCAATTCACCTGCAAATTTGCGGGGGAATTGCGGCTGCAAAAATACGTTCGTGTGCATGGGGCCTTTAGTGATTAAAAAAAAAAAAATAGCTTTAGTTAACCGCTGTAATGTGACAACGGTGGCGAGAACACATTTTAAAATATGCCTGGCCATTTTTTTTCTTGCGAAGTTCCTTTGGGATTTGTCAAATATGTCTCGCCGAAGGAACAAGAGTGCTAGTCCTTCCAGGAACCGAACGGACAGCGATGATCCCAACGATTTGGATAGAAGAATTTTTGTTGGCAATTTACCTACAAACAACATGAGCCGGGAAGATATGGTAGACCTGTTTTCCAAATACGGAAGAATTAGTGGTTAGTATTGCTTTATGCCATTTAATGGAACAAAGTAATAGAAAAACGTACAGCACTGTAATTTAAAAAATCCACCTGTATTTGGATGGGTGATTTTCAACTTAAGGGCAGAAAGTGCATGAAAATCGGGCAACCTAGAAAATGTTTTGTATCTGTATAAAGATTTATGGAAGCATGTCCTTTTGTCACTGGTTCAGTTTGATGAAAGATAGCGGGACAGAAGGTTTTTTTTTTTTTTTTTTTTTTTTAGTTGCCTGGCTTTATATGTAAATGGTTGTAGATAAAGAAAAGCTTATTTAAAGAGGCTCTGTCACCACATTATAAGTGCCCTATCTCCTAGATAATGTGATTGGCGCTGTAATGTAGATAACAGTGTTTTTTATTTTGAAAAACGATCAATTTTGAGCAAGTTATACACCATTTTAGATTTATGCTAATTCGTTTCTTAAGACAGCTGGGCGTTGTAAAGAGAAGTGTATGACGCTGACCAATCAGCGTCCTACACTTCTCTCCATTCATTTTTAGCAGTACTCGCAACACAGTGTGATCTTAGGTAAAGTTTCAGTGAATGACCGCACACGTGATCTCGTGAGATCACGCTGTGCTGCTAGTTCTGCTAAACATGAATGGAGAGAAGTGTATGACGCTGATTGGTAAGCGTCATACACTTCTCTTTACAACGCCCAGTTAGTAAAAAAGAAAAAACACGCCCAGTTGTCTATTAAGAAACTAATTAGCATAAATCTAAAATTGTGTATAACTTGCTCAAAATTTATCGTTTTCCAAAATCACTTACCTGCATTACAGCGCCGATCACATTATGTAGGAGATAGGGCACTTATAAAGTCGTGACAGAGCCTCATTAACTAAAGTGAAAAATGGTGTCAAACCTTACCCCAACATCTTGAATTTGGTTAACCAACAAAATCTTTCTTGGGCGTTTTTTATTTTTTGCTTTAACAATTATTAATCTTCCAGCCCTCACCATGTTCCGTCGCTTTGGGTTTGTCCAGTATGAACGTAAAGAAGAAGCTGATGCAGCTGTGGAGGGTGAAAGAGGTCGCATTTATAAAGGGAGTAGATTAGGTAAGGCAATCTAGCTGATTATGGTTATATTCTGGAATTTAGCTTTTCCAACACATTTTTTAAACTCTACATTTCACAAGGTCATATTCTATTCATCTATTTTAATAACCATAGCAGATTTAAATAGCCTCTCTTTTAAAGGAGTTTTCTGGGACTTTTATATTGATGAATTGTCTTTAGCATATTCAATCAATATCAGATCGATGGAGGTCTAACTCCCAATCAGCTAACTGAAGGGGTCACAGTGACTGCCGCAGCATCTTCATAGTTTATTAGGCACAGCGCGTACAGATCCATAGCGGCTGTGACAGGGATTGCAGTTCTCTGCAGCCCATTCAAGTGAATGGGACTGAGTTGCAAACCCAGGCACGGCTTCTATATATGTGTATATTGCTATGCCTGGCAAATTATGAATAGCCGCCGTTTCCCCATCAGTTAGCTGATCTGTGGGGGTGCCGGTGTTTCCACCGATCTGATGTTGATGGCCTATCCTAATGATAGGCCATTAATATAAAAGTCCTGGAAAACCATTTTAGGACAACGGATTTGCTAATGCCAATCTGCAGAATGCCCTATTCTGCTGCGGGAAGGTGACGAAGCGGACCCTTGCCATTACAAAAAGTAAAATCCAATTTTTAATCTGCAGAAGTAAAGTGCAGATTTGCTGCAAAGGAACCTTTAATCCTCCTGCAGTTAGAGCGCCATGAGCCTACTGACGGGTTCCCTTTAACATGCCATTTGAGGGGGGTCTCAGTATTTTACCACAATGTATTAACTCTTTACTGACCAATAAATTAGTGTCATTTTGATAGTTGTGGTTTTGCTTTAGTGTCTGAACAATTCTATTAGCTGCATTCATCATGATTTTTGCTTTAATTAAAGCAGTGCTTCATAAACACAACACTCCTAAAGTAGGCAAGAAATTATACTTCTGGGCCAAAAGTATGTGGACACCTGATAGTCATACCCACATGAGCTTGCTGGACATCCCATTCCAAATCCATGGCCAATAATATGGAGTTGCTCCGTTCTGTGGCTATAATAGCCTCGAGTTTGTGCCCAAAAGAGCATCAGACACTGTTGGATGAGAATTTGGGCTTGCAATTAGTGGAGTTCATCCCAAAGGGGTTCAGTGGGGCTGAGGACAGGGCTCTGTGCAGGCCTCTTGCTTCCCCCACACCAAACTATTCTAAACCATGTATTTTTGGACCTTGCTTTCTGACTGGGGCACGGCCATTCTTAAACCGGACAGGAGCCGCACAAAGTTGAAAACATACAGTTGTGTAAAGTGTCTTTTGTAGTCTGTAGAATTAACATTACCCTTCACTGGAAATAAGGGGCCTAGCCCAAACCATTATACACAACCCCAGACAATTATCCCTCCTCTACCATATTTTTTCAGTATGCATTTAGGTAGGTAGTGTACTCCTGGCATATGCCAAACCCAGATTTGTCCATTAGATTGCTCCAGAATCCAGTGGCGGCGTATTTTACACCAGCCGACACTTGGCATTACGCATGGTGATGTTATTCTTGTGTGCAGATGCTCTACCATGGAAACCCATTTCATGAAGCTTCTGAAACACTGTTCTTGTGCTGATGGCCCTTCCAGAGGCAGTTTGGGCCGCTGCAGTGAGTGATGCAACAGAAGAGAGGTGTTTTTCACACCTCACGCTTCAGCTCTGCAGCCCCGCATGTAAGTTTGTATTGTTTACGGCTTCGTGGCTGAGTTGCTGTTAGGCCTAGACACTTCCACTTAACAATAATAGCATTTACATGTGACTCGGGCATCTTGGAAATGTCATGAACTGACTGGTGGCAGAGATGACATCCTATGATAGTGCCATGTTTAAAGTCACGGCGCACTGCAGTAGAACCCACACTGTTTGACTATGGAGATTGCATAGCTGTGTTGTTGATTTATAAGCACCTTTTTTAAATGGGCGTGGCTAAAACACCTTAACTCAATAATTACAACAGGTGTTTACATACACTCCAAGATTGAAATTGCAACACCAAGAAGAAGTTTTGGAATTGTGGAAATCACAGGATCGATAGACGTGTTAATGATATGCAAATGATATAAAAAAATGGAAACCAAATATTCCAAACATCTTAATTTATTTAGTATCATATGATTGCCACGCCAAGAAATACACGCACTTTCAAACCTTGTCATTCTATCAATGAGGTTATTAATGGTTGTCTGAGGAATGTTATGCCACACTGTATGCACTTGGGTACGCAAATCATCAAGATTGGCTGTTGGCAGCTCCCTTTGCAATTACCAACCAATGACGTCCTTCATGGGAGGCAACTCCAGAGAGACTGCAGGCCATGGTCGCACGTTTAGGCCACACAGGCTGCTTACAGTAGCTCGAGCAACATGCGGCCTGGCGTCCTTTTGAAAAAGCTTCTTGGACACTTTGGAGAAATGGCCGTACCACTGGTTCCACGACCAAATCAATGTAACGCCGAGCTGTTGGTGTACCTGAAATGAAGACTTGAGGGGTCTGGCTACATTACATTATGCCACACCATAATCACGGGAGTAGGACCGGTGAGACGTTCCCCTGTGAAGGCCTCTTCGTGGCATTGGTCTCCATAACAGTCTTCGGCTATCTTTGTGTACGAGACAAAAGCGTGACTCTTCGCTGAAGAGGATAGACCTCCATTGCCGTCTCGATGGCGTGTGGTCAATGGAACACCTGTAGCTGGACGTCTGGCTTGTAGTCAATTTTGTGAAAACTCTGTCTGTTTGTTTGTGTCGACACTGGTTGTCTCCCTAATTGTACTTATTAAGTGATTGTTGTAGTGTTGACTTAATGTCGTCTTCTCTGAGGACCTCAGCCGGCGGCAGGAACATATCTGCCTTTGGCTGAGATCCATAATGACATTTTTGTGTTGTGGAATGGCACCTGGGACTCATTCCAGGACTTTGTAGCGCATATTAACTCCAACGAATTGGGTCTGAAATTTACAGCGGAAGCCGATAAACATTCACTGCCTTTTCTGGATGTTCTCATTGAACGTGATCCTAATGGATATATAAAAACAGGTGTATAGGGAAAAGTACCGCAACGAACAGCCTCCTGAGGTGGGAGAGCTCACATCCATATGCTCTTAAAAAGGGTATACCTAGGGGACAATACCACCGCCTCAGGAAGAACTGTTCTAAAAACCCCAACGTTCAAAAGACAGGCTAAGGATCTCCATAGTAGTTTTAAAACTCGGGGATATCCTGATCGCATTTTGCAAGAAGCACCTGAATTGGCTTTGGACAAGGAACGTAATTCCATATTGGACCCGAAACTTGACCTGTTGCATGACCAGGACCTGGGTAATATCCTAGACCCAAGACATCAAATTACCTTTCGTAGAAGTAGCGGCCTAAGGGATCGCCTAGTCAACAGCCATTATGCCCCACCACAGCCACAGGATAATTGGCTGTCCAGAAACCAATGGGGACATGTAGATGTGGAACATGCCTGGCCCGTGACCAGTTATTGCCCTCACGCACACTTACCAGCTCCGCAATGGGTGAACAGTTTGAAATCAGAAACTTCATTAAAGAGGCTCTGTCACCAGATTTTGCAACCCCTATCTGCTATTGCAGCAGATAGGCGCTGCAATGTAGATTACAGTAACGTTTTTATTTTTAAAAAACGAGCATTTTTGGCCAAGTTATGACCATTTTTGTAGTTATGCAAATGAGGCTTGCAAAAGTCCAAGTGGGTGTGTTTAAAAGTAAAAGTCCAAGTGGGCGTGTATTATGTGCGGACATCGGGGCGTTTTTAATACTTTTACTAGCTGGGCGCTCTGAAGAGAAGTAACATCCTCTTCTCTTCAGAACGCCCAGCTTCTGACAGTGCAGATCTGTGACGTCACTCACAGGTCCTGCATCGTGACGGCCACATCGGCACCAGAGGCTACAGTTGATTCTGCAGCAGCATCAGCGTTTGCAGGTAAGATCGGTTACCTGCAAACGCTGATGCTGCTGCAGAATCAACTGTAGCCTCTGGTGCCGATCTGGCCGTCACGATGCAGGACCTGTGAGTGACGTCACAGATCTGCACTGTCAGAAGCTGGGCGTTCTGAAGAGAAGAGGATGTTACTTCTCTTCAGAGCGCCCAGCTAGTAAAAGTATTAAAAACGCCCCGATGTCTGCACATAATACACGCCCAGTTGTACTTTTACTTTTAAACACACCCACTTGGACTTTTGCAAGCCTCATTTGCATAACTACAAAAACGGTCATAACTTGGCGAAAAATGCTCGTTTTTTAAAAATAAAAACGTTACTGTAATCTACATTGCAGCGTCTATCTGATGCAATAGCAGATAGGGGTTGCAAAATCTGGTGACAGAGCCTCTTTAACTGTAAATCCAGCGGGGATGTATACCTGGCTAGATGTGAGTGTCCGATGGACTATGTTGGTAAAACCAAGCCCGAATTTAGATGCAGGATGCGGGATAACTTTAATGATATCCAAAATAAGAGAGAGACCCCAATCTCATGACCTGTCCATACGGTACATTGGGGTAATCGTGCTTCTATGAAAATGATGGGAATCCAGGTTGTTCACAAAAATTTTAGGTGTAGTTTCCCAAATGGGGTCACTTATGTGTGGTTTCCACGGGTTTGGCCTCTCGGGCTTTGCAAATTCTACATGGCACCCATAAACCATTTCAGCTAAATTTGAGCTCCAAAAGCCAAATAGCGCTCCATCCCTTCTAAGCCCTGCTGTGGATCCAAACAGCAGTTTATTACGTAATCGGGAGAAATTGTTTTTCAAATGTTGGGGTGCTTTTTCTCCTTTTATTCCTTGTAAAAGTTAAAAATGTCTATAAAAAAACCTCAGTGTAAACAGGGCCTAAAAATTATGAGGTTTTCTTTCCGCTTAACTGACAATTTGATTTTAGTTTTCTTCCAATTATCCCACACTGGATAATTATTTTGGCACCATGTTTCCATGACTCCCCTCTCTCAATATATTCGTTGTATTATTGGTGGTTCGTGCACCTTTTGCTTTGAGGTTAATAAAAGTTGTGGTGTTTTTTTCTGTAAATAAATACCATTCTTATTTATATGTAGCCTTCATGGATTGCTACATAATTAAATAAAATATTTAAATAAAACAAGTTTTTATAGTAATTCTTTCCAAGCCAGTACATGTGTATCCTGCTTTCTTAGTCTTTATTTCTAAATAAAAGTCTTTTACACTCGTAATGCAATGATTTCTTTTTTTATTCAAATTTTTAAGGGAATCTCTATCAGTTCTGAGGCGGTTTTTATTGTTGTGCGTCTAATAGAACACTAAAATGCAGAAAATAACTTGCATTGCTTTATCACTCACATATTTGTACAGCGCTCCTATGGCAGACTCGCCAGCGCATAATTCAGCTAGTGCCATTGTTTTTCAATCTGTCAATATATTTAACTACTTAGGCATCATGCACAGGACCGTAGCCATGTGCACGGCCGTGATTTTCGGGTCGTCCGGTCGCGGAGTGACACCCGGGAGCCGCCCACAGATCGCGGGCTGTGCACATGCCCACGTGCATTATTTCCGATGAGCCTGGACACGGCCGTAATAAGACATGTCCGTTCTTTCTGCGGTCCGGGCTCCTGGGCCATGCATGGACCATGGAAACCACATCTATAATGTGTATGTATGAAGATATATGTATGTATGTATGAATGCAGTGAAGGAAATAAGTATTTGATCCCTTGCTGATTTTGTAAATTTGCCCACTGTCAAAGACATGAACAGTCTAGAATTTTTAGGCTAGGTTAATTTTACCAGTGAGAGATAGATTATATTAAAAAAAACAAAACAGAAAATCACATTGTCAAAATTCTATATCTATTTGCATTGTGCACAGAGAAATAAGTATTTGATCCCTTTGGCAAACCAGACTTAATACTTGGTGGCAAAACCCTTGTTGGCAAGCACAGCAGTCAGACGTTTCTTGTAGTTGATGATGAGGTTTGCACACATGTTAGATGGAATTTTGGCCCACTCCTCTTTGCAGATCATCTGTAAATCATTAAGATTTCGAGGCTGTCGCTTGGCAACTCGGATCTTCAGCTCCCTCCATAAGTTTTTGATGGGATTAAGGTCTGGAGACTGGTTAGGCCACTCCATGACCTTAATGTGCTTCTTTTTGAGCCACTCCTTTGTTGCCTTGGCTGTATGTTTTGGGTCATTGTTGTGCTGGAAGACCCAGCCACGAGCCATTTTTAATGTCCTGGTGGAGGGAAGGAGATTTGACGGTACATGGCTCCATCCATTCTCCCATTGATGCGGTGAAGTAGTCCTGTGGCCATTGCAGAAAAACACCCCCAAAGCATAATGTTTCCACCTCCATGCTTGACAGTGGGGACGGTGTTATTTGGGTCATAGGCAGCATTTCTCTTCCTCCAAACACGGCGAGTTGAGTTAATGCCAAAGAGCTCAATTTTAGTCTCATGTGACCACAGCACCTTCTCCCAATCACTCTCAGAATCATCCAGATGTTCATTTGCAAACTTCAGACGGGCCTGTACATGTGCCTTCTTGAGCAGGGGGACCTTGCGGGCACTGCAGGATTTTAATCCATTACGGCGTAATGTGTTACCAATGGTTTTCTTGGTGACTGTGGTCCCAGCTGTCTTGAGATCATTAACAAGTTCCCCCCGTGTAGTTTTCGGCTGAGCTCTCACCTTCCTCAGGATCAAGGATACCCCACGAGGTGAGATTTTGCATGGAGCCCCAGATCGATGTCGATTGACAGTCATTTTGTATGTCTTCCATTTTCTTACTATTGCACCAACAGTTGTCTCCTTCTCACCCAGCGTCTTACTTATGGTTTTGTAGCCCATTCCAGCCTTGTGCAGACTTGTCCCTGACATTCTTAAAAAGCTCTTTGGTCTTACCCATGTTGTAGAGGTTAGAGTCAGACTGATTAATTTAGTCTGTGGACAGGAGTCTTTTATACAGGTGACCATTTAAGACAGCTGTCTTTAATGCAGGCACCAAGTTGATTTGGAGCGTGTAACTGGTCTGGATGAGGCTGAACTCTTAATGGTTAGTAGGGGATCAAATACTTATTTCTCTGTGCACAATGCAAATAAATATATATAATTTTGACTATGTGATCTTCTGTTTTTTTTTTTTAAATAAAATCTATCTCTCACTGGTAAAATTAACCTAGCCTAAAAATTCTAGACTGTTCATGTCTGTGACAGTGGACAAACTTACAAAATCAGCAAGGGATCAAATACTTATTTCCTTCACTGTATGTGTGTATGTATGTATGTGTGTATATATATATATATATATGTGTGTGTATATGTACACTACCGTTCAAAAGTTTAGGGTCACTTCGAAATTTCCTTATTTTTGAAAGAAAAGCCGTTTTGTTTTTTTCAATGAAGATAACATTAAATGAATCAGAAATACACTCTGTACGTTGTTAATGTGCTAAATGACTATTCTAGCTGCAAACGTCTGTTTTTTTTAATGCATTATCTACATAGGTGTATAGAGGCCCATTTCCAGCAACCATCACTCCAGTGTTCTAATGGTACATTGTGTTTGCTAACTGTGTTAGAAGGCTAATGGATGATTAGAAAACACTTGAAAACCCTTGTGCAATTATGTTAGCACCGCTGTAAACAGTTTTGCTGTTTAGAGGAGCTATGAAACTGACCTTCTTTTGAGCTAGTTGAGAATCTGGAGCATTACATTTGTGGGTTCGATTAAACTCTCAAAATGGCTAGAAAAAGAGCTTTCATGTGAAACTCGACAGTCTATTCTTGTTCTTAGAAATGAAGGCTATTCCATGCGAGAAATTGCCAAGAAACGGAAGATTTCCTACAACGGTGTGTACTACTCCCTTCAGAGGACAACACACACAGGCTCTAACCAGAGTAGAAAGAGAAGTGGGAGGCTCCGCTGCACAACTGAGCAACAAGACCAGTAAATTAGAGTCTCTAGTTTGAGAAATAGACGCCTCACAGGTCCTCAACTGGCAGCTTCATTAAATAGTACCCGCAAAACGCCAGTGTCAACGTCTACAGTGAAGAGGCGACTCCGGGATGCTGGCCTTCAGGGCAGAGTGGCAAAGAAAAAGCTGTATCCAAGACTGGCTAATAAAAGGAAAAGATTAATATGGGCAAAAGCACACAGACATTGGACAGGGGAAGATTGGAGAAAAGTGTTATGGACAGACGAATCGAAGTTTGAGGTGTTTGGATCACACAGAAGAACATTTGTGAGATGCAGAACAACTGAAAAGATGCTGGAAGAGTGCCTGACGCCATCTGTCAAGCATGGTGGAGGTAATGTGATGGTCTGGGGTTGCTTTGGTGCTGGTAAAGTGGGAGATTTGTACAAGGTAAAAGGGATTTTGAATAAGGAAGGCTATCACTCCATTTTGCAACGCCATGCCATACCCTGTGGACAGCGCTTGATTGGAGCCAATTTCATCCTACAACAGGACAACGACCGAAAGCACACCTCCAAATTCTGCAAGAACTATTTAGGGAAGAAGCAGGCAGCTGGTATTCTATCTGTAATGGAGTGGCCAGAGCAGTCGCCAGATCTCAACCCCATAGAGCTGTTGTGGGAGCAGCTTGACCGTATGGTACGCAAGAAGTGCCCATCAAGCCAATCCAACTTGTGGGAGGGGCTTCTGGAAGCATGGGGTGAAATTTCTCCCGATTTACCTCAGCAAATTAACAGCTAGAATGCCAAAGGTCTGCAATTCTGTAATTGCTGCAAATGGAGCATTCTTTGACAAAAGGAAAGTTTGAAGGAGAAAATTATTATTTGAAATAAAAATCATTGTTTCTAACCTTGTCAATGTCTTGACTATATTTTCTAGTCATTTTGCAACTCATTTGATAAATATAAGTGTGAGTTTTCATGGAAAACAGAATTGTCTGGGTGACTCCAAACTTTTGAGCGGTAGTGTATGAATATATGTGTGTGTGTGTCTATGTGTGTATATATATATGTGTGTGTGTGTGTGTGTGTATATATATGTTTGTGTATATGTATGAATGTGTGTGTTTGAATATATATACACATATATGTGTGAATATTGATCCACTGTTATAACTTTAATCATCTTCTAAATTAAAATTCTATCTTGAAATAAGAAGCTAGAGCTCTTGGCCATAATGGTGACAGAAGTCATGTCAATGGTAAACTGTTGTGAACAAAGGTTTCTTGCGCTTTTAAATCTCCCTTTCTGTTTTGTATTGGGAAAAAAAGTGAAATCCCTTTCGATGCGCTGCCTATATAATTTTCCTGCATGCTCTGACAGAGTGGAGTAGTTTGGTCTATGATCACTTTTGCTTGTTCCCAGCTATAAACTCTTTTTGCTATTGTGAATCATATAATTTTATTAAAACTTTAAAAAGTAACAGATTGCCAGCTGTATAGGTATTTGAGCTGCATGTAAAATGTCATTTGGATTTCACTACTTTCTGCAATACAAAAATCAATGCTTTTTTTTTTCCGAAGTAGTTACTAGTACTTACTATTCAAAATGCGGCAAAATCTGTGCGCCACATTTATTGACGGTTTTAAACTGTGCAGCACTTGATAAGGAAGTGTGGCTTAGGAAATGGGCGTGGTTTAGTAAAAATGGAACTTGGCTAAAAATGCGTCGCCAAAAAAACTGGCATAAACTAGGTTAACCAATAAGAAAGAGAAGGGTCTAACATGTTCAGCAAGATGAGCCGAATTTATCATACAGCGTGCGTCACTTTGATAAATTTGTTACCGCTGTCTAAATATTAGTTTAGCATTCGTAAAGATTTCCCACTGTGTGTAAAACATTTACCAAATATACGATACGGTTGCTGTTTTTGAAGACCTGCTCTCGCCTTACTTTTTCTTATTGACTGGAACTTCACTTTTTCTATTCCTATTGTGAGCCAGTAGAAGATGTTTTAAGGAACGTTGTGTAATAGTTCAGAGATTGATACATGCACTCTTAATAAATATCTATCCATTTAAATTCTTCCATGGTGGTAGTTTTATTTATTTCTAGGATTGTGCTGGTTATTGTGACTACTTCCAAGTTATTGAACAGATGGGTTAATTGTGCTTTTCAGATATTAACAAGGCAGCGGATAGAAGAAATATGTATAAGGCAACATCCAGGTCAAGCCCATCACAAAGGTAAAGTACTTCAGAGCCAAACTTGGTCTTCTATTGGATTTCCTGGATCAATCTTTCTTCACCATCGTTTTTACGGTTACGTAGCTGGACGTTTTCCCACTTTTAATGCATCAAGCTTCTTCGACATTGGCAAAAGTACGGCGCAACCTTGGATATTTTTTTGCGTTCTCGCCTTCCCGTATTGGGAAGGATACTAAAAATAAAAAATAAAAATTCATATAATATTTGAAGACAAAAAACAACAAATTTTAAAATCGTGTTTAATATTTGGTCTGGTATGTTTTTTGTTTGCTTTTTATTTATTTATTTTCCCTTACTTTTAATTGGTATAATAACCACTTTGTTGGAACGGAGGGGAAAAAATACAGATTTTAATTCTAACCCACTTCATGTCAAAAGCAATTTCTCTTTCTGAGATGTTTTCGTTACCTAAAAAGGTAAAGCAACAGGACAAAACAAACACACAAAAAGACACCACTATTTTAGTAAATACAATCTATCAGATGTTTTATGTGTCAATGGTAAATATATTTTACTCTCTGCTCTGAACAGGGTTCTTTTGAGGAGTGACTTTGTACAACCGCATTATAAGGCGTCCAGGCATGTTTGATCCTTTTAAACTTTTGCATTATTTTCAGGAGTTCCTTACCGACTGCATCAAGATTTTTCCATCTTGTATGCCTTTCTTTTGCAAAGAATCTTGATACATAAGCTGACTTAAAATGACAGGAAAAATATTAAAACATATTTATTTAAAAGAAAAAGAAAAAACAATTCTTCGTCACCGGATAAATGTACACTGCTCTTGAAATTTTGGTAGTGTAAAAATCGAGTAGTAAATAAATAAATCAAACAAAACGTACAAAGTTTATGGTTTCAAGTAACCTGCAACTATGCGGTGATCTCGTTTTAAATACACGGACTAGCAGGCGTCATGTTTTCAGTCTGTATGTGTTCTTACATCAGTACAGGTTTAAGGGGAAAATTAATAAAACAATCTATTTTTATTTTTTTAATAGCATCTATAGATTAAAGGGTTGAGTATTAATGCAACTCTTTTTTTTTTTTGTATATTTCTGAATGAATTCTAATAGTTTGTTTTTGGCGCTCCAGAGATTTGTATCCATATGGAGAAAGTCAGGAGCCAAGGCGTGACAGATCTCCTGTTCGCTCCAGTCCCAGGAGAGACAGAGAGCCAAGAGAGAGAGATTCGCGATCCGTTCGGGACTCGCGAGATGGTCGGGAACCAAGGGACGTTCGAGAGCCTAAAGACTTGAGAGATGCTCGTGATGGAGATTTGAGGGATGGGCATGGTTCAAGGGATGTCCGAGATCTGAGAGATACCAGAGACCATAGGGACTATAGAGACCCTCGTGATGCAAAAGATCTAAGGGATGCAAGAGATGTCCGCCTTAACGATCCTCGTGATACAAGAGAACTTAAAGATTCATTGTATGACCGATATAGAGATGTCCGTGACACGAGAAATCCATACAGGTATGAACTGTTTTTATTTTTGTATTATATACCCTTTTCTCGATCGATTAAAACCATCTTGCGTGAGCATACATAAGAATTGTTTGTTAATGTTGACAAAAATCTTCTACATTCAGTGTTTCAAGGAAATGTATAAACAGTCTTACATTCCAGTTTTCCCTAAAGTGAAGGACAATAGCTCCCTTGCCCCCACATTTTCTCTATCCTTTGAGGCCCAGAAAACTTAGATCTGAGCTACTGTTTGCAGGGTATTCGCACTTAGACTTCTTATGCTGTCTCTGTGTTTGCGTTTAGCCATAAAGGGGGT
The DNA here is from genome assembly GCF_050947455.1 of Rhinoderma darwinii. NCBI lineage: Eukaryota > Metazoa > Chordata > Amphibia > Anura > Rhinodermatidae > Rhinoderma > Rhinoderma darwinii. The sequence continues at coordinate 42,865,564 of NC_134699.1, read as the reverse complement.
AAAAGTAGTCGGCATCTAGCTCCTTTCCTTACTAATTAGTGATGACAAATGAGGCAAACATTTGAAGTCTCTCCCTAATGACTAAGGTTTTTTGCAAGTAGCTGGTGGGTCATAATCTCTGCCATTTCCCTGTCCATTATATCTGAAGGAGAAAAAAGGACATAGGCCACATCGTTTAGTATATTAAATAGGATGAGACTTGGGGGAGTGTTGGGGGTATGAGCGCTCACTTTCTTCGGTTGTACAGTCAAAGTACAATTCAGGTATGTGCGTGGCGACAGTTCAATGTCTGCTGCTGCTGCCGTCCCTGAACGGTGGGTGAGTGCCACCTCCGCTTTAATATGCATACGATTTCAGGGCAAGGAAAAAGAAAAAATGGGGATTCCAAAGAGGTGCTGCTAACATTCAGAAATTGTGATAAAGGAAGGTAATTTATTAACAGTTGTCGTGGCTACACGGCCCGTGTCTTCCTCATGCCAATAATTTGATGTGACCGGAGGAAGACGCTGGAGCGTTGCTGAAATGCGTAGCCACGATAATTATTCATAAATAACCACCTTTTATCACTATTTCTGCTTGTTCGCAGCACCTCTTTGGAATCCCCATTTTTCCTTGCCTGGAAATTGTATGATTCCTTGTCAGTACATCAGCAAACGCAGACTGCTTTATGACCTTCTGTAGTTTACGGTTTGCAATAAACAAAGGTGGTCCAATTTACAGGGCCAATCCAGTTATTTTTGTTCCAACACAGACCATGAGGAGATATTCCAATAACACTTCTCAAACCTCCTCTACTTTCGTGCGAATAGGCATACCGTTATGTTGTGATTGTGATCTATTAACCGCAATAGGATTTAATGGTATGACACAGATACCAGCAGCAGGTGCCCGCTGTGTTATACCGCAAACATGTTACTCTTACTTGGAGTGATGCCTATTCTTGGACGACTATAGGAGATTTGGAGCTGTGATCGAGCTTCTGGGGCGTGCACCCAACTGTATTTCTTGACTGGTGCATATTATCTCTTTATATGTACCCCATAATGGTGCCTTTTAAAACTACGACTCCCCTTGCAGAAAACATGCCCTCATACGGCTATGTTGATGGAAACCTTTAACGCTATATGGCCCTCAGAATTTAGTGAGAAAGAAATGAAAAAAGTCGCTGCGTTCTTAAGGCCCAAAAAAAACTGTGTCCTAAAAAAGTGTTCATTATATTTATTCTTCCTTAAGTATCGCACTAACTACCAGGAATGGAGATCATGACTAATCTGGCGGTTTAACTACTTTGATTACAACTCGTCCGACAAAATACAAGACCTGGTTCTTAAGGTGTTAATATGTATTGCCCACCTTAATGTGGCCTCTTAGTGATGATCCCTATTACGGATCAAGTTTTCCACTATACGTGCTTCTAGAGGAGCATTTGGTCTCATATACAGCATCTGGTAAAACATGTTTTGAATTATGCGAATACGTTGGGAATACCAACAAAGGAGCAAAGGAACTTGTGCATAGCCCTTTTGACTGACCTTGCCTATGTAAGGAAAAGCTAACAAACTCCACATGGACCCTCATGAGGACTTACACACCCCACCCACAACTTTCTTCTGATGTCAATGACTGACAAACACTTTTTCATTAGCCTCTAAAGTTTTTGTTTTCTTTCATTTTTCAGAGTTGATGATGTATTTGATTATTACCGCAAGCGGGAGGAGTTGTTAGATCGTGTTAGAGACCCCCTGGATAGACACCCAGATGGTGTGTATTTTTCTTTTGCCTTCCATGTCCTAAAATTATTTTACAGGAATGACTAACTGCTATATTATTATTTTTTATCATGTGCACCCCAGCTGATGTAGCTAGCCCATGTCTACTTCTATGCCATAGATGTACTTCTATTTCATAAATACCTGCTCATATTCGTGCCAATACCACCTTTTTCTTCAGAATCCACAGCCTTAAATATTTTAGCTAATAGTCACTTAGCACCGCTGACACTTCGTTCTATTGATCGGCACTGATCAAAGATCGGACTCCTGCCTGTCGCGCATTGATTGCGTTTCCTAATGGTATGTCTTTGTGTCTATCCTGAGACATTGACGTTAACATCAATGGGAGTTATAAAAACATAATAAGGTCACATGTAGATTTCTGTAAATGTCAATGGAGAATTTGAACAAGCTGTGAAATGTCTATAGTGTGTATAGAATGTAGCTTTGCTAAAGTGCCTTACGTTGTTTGGGTCCATGCACGTTACTGCATTCAGAATACATATTGCTGAGATGCAGAATTTTGTACCCTGTGTGCCTCCGAATTGCACATTATTCCAGTGATTTTGATTACTTTGGTATTGAAGGGGTATTAGCATCTGTTCCTGTGGATATGCCATAAATGTCTAATAGATGAGGGTCCCAACTCTGGGCCCCGCACCTATTCTCTAAAGCAGGGCCCCCTGTCCCCCCGTCTTACCTTCTTAAACTGTTACTGCTCTTATTGAGTTGCGAGGTGGCCAGGAGTACAGAAACAGCCAAGCTCGTTGAGCTACGCTATTTCTACAACTCCTTCAGAAGTAGTTGGAAGCTCAAACAGGTGCAGCACAGAGAGCTTATGCTGTTTTCCGTGGCTCCCAAGTTCCGGAAACAGCCCAGCTTACTGTGCTACACTATCTATTCACTTCTATAGAAGTTTTATAAAAATAGCGTAGCGCAGCCAACTCTGCTGTTTCTGTACTCCCATCCACCTCAAAACTCAGTTGCCGAAGAGCAGCGGGAGAAGGTAGGACAGGGGCTCCATTCTTGAGTGGTATGGGTACAAGAGGTGAGACCAGCATCTGTCGGACATTTATGGCAACACTTGTGGATATGCCATAAATGTCTGAGATGGGAATATCTCTTTAGATGTTAATGGGAGTGATTAGTTATGTATTGGATTTATTAATAAATGTATATCACTTCGTAGACTTGGTTTTTGCTCTGACATGAAATGGTCACTTATTCAATGGGAAGCCAGAAAAGATGCAAAAATTAAATAGTTGAGTGAAAGTCATTTATTTATTTTTTCTGCTTTCAACAGTAGGTCTAAAATTAGAAATAAAATAGGGCTAAAATGTATACTGTCCAAGAAACTTTTTGGTCAAACCTCCTTAGGCGTTATGCCGATCGGAGTCAGGGTTTTCATTTATATGCACACATCACTATTCTTCCCCTCAAATCTGACAATCGGTGACGAAAGTTATAAACCGAGCCTCTGACACCTATCTGAACAGGGCCTTAAATGTCAGACTTTCACAAGTTAATGCCCGGGATCTTAAGGATTTCCTTTTTAAATAGAAAAGTTTCAGTTTTGTGTTTCTCTTCTAAGAATAGATTAGAGCGTAAAGATGCAATATGCTGCTAATTTACGAAACCTGAATATGACTACACTTTCTGTTGTCACTTTAGCAAAAATGGCCATTACATCTGTTTTTAAAATCATGGTAATAGCTCCGTAAGGAGAAAAAAAAAACACCACCTGATATGTCTGCTTCTGGATGGAAATCTTGTTTAATCCAGGACATGCAGGTATAATAGTAAGGTAAGAGTGTACATAAGTAATTAAAAAATAAAAAGTCACTGTGAAGTGGCAACATATACTATATTCTATTGAGCTGCACACATTTGTTAGAGTAAATGTCCCCCCTTTCACACTTTTTTTTTTTCCTCTTAATGTGTGTGTATATAATGTGTATGTTTAACATTTGAGCTATATTTGTAGAAAGATTCAAGCGTGAAGAAAATCGACGAGAGGAGCTATACAGACAATATTTTGATGAGCTTCAAAAAAAAATTGATCAGGATCGCCGCGTGGAGTGTTCCGTTGTTGTAGCGAACAAGCAGTCAAAGTAAGAAAGCCTGTAATTGCATATTTATTTGGCCTTTCTTCAATGTTGTTGTACTTAAATGTTCTGAAATAAATCAACCTTAACTGAAGAATCTTTATTTTCCAGGGAATATGCAGAGTCAGTGGGTAGAAAGGTTCGCGACCTGGGCATGTTGGTGGATTTGATCTTTTTGAATACAGAGGTATCTTTATCTCAAGTTTTGGAGGATGTGACTAGAGGTGGTACACCTTTTGCTATAGTGATAACACAGCAGCACCAGACTCATCGCTCCTGCACTGTAAATATTTTGTTTGGAACCCCTCAAGGTAACGATAGATCACCTGCTGTTATATAACATTATTTTTTTTTTTTATTTATTTATTTTTTAAGGCTTTTCACCCAAAATATAAAATAATCTTTCATTCTCCTTCGCAAACATAATCTATAGGAGGTGTGGGACTCCCTGATTTTACTCTTTTTACCATAGGACCACTATGGGAACCTGCATACTAGATGTTTTACATCACGGCTTAACTAAAAAATGGGTTCAATTAAAGCTAGATTTATCTGTAAAAGGTTCCTTGCCTCCAGTTTCTCATCCTGTACCTATGGATATCCCCTTTCTTACAGACCATTTACTTAGTTTTTCAGACTTTTTTTTTTTTTTTTATGAAGATCCTCAGATTCTGTCTGGTTTGGAGAGACCCAGGATTTTGGGTGTCCTTGTCAGGTCAGACCCATCCTGGGTAACTTTCTTTTCTCTACTGTTAAACCTTTAGCCAATTTTTACCCGAATGGGTAAGCCCCTGCTGCTGCTGCTTGATGCCTTTTATCACCAGCTGGAGAGTTGTCATAGATCCCTTCCCTCTCAGACGGACACTCGTAGACCGGTTACACCTTCTGAACGTTTATGCCTCTAGAAGGATCCCCAGTACACAATCTCTTCTGTATGGCCTGTTTCAGAGAGGAAAGACCCCCAATCTCTGACCTTCTTCTCCAAGTGAGAAGAAGACCTTCAAGACCCTTTCCCCCCAGAGACTCGTTCAAAGATTATTTTTTTTATTCCCCCTTCCCCATAAATCTTCAATTTGTTTCACTCAGGAGAAGAACTTAAAGATTCTCCCTCGACAGTACAGTTGCTTAACAACGCTACATGCCGTGTTCCCCATCTACCTCTGCCACTTGTTGGCATTGTGCACGGGCCATTGGCTCTCATTCTCACACTTGCTTGAGTTGCCCTGTTATCCATCCTGCTAGCCCTGTTTGATCTATAACAAAGTTACCCATTCAGATGTAACGCCATCAATGGGGATTGCTCTCCTTTCGCTATGTGGTGAAATCCATGTGTCTACTTTTTAGCATTCGCTAAAAGACCTATTCCCAGGTATTGGAAGCAAACAATCGCTCCTGCACTCTCAGGATATGAAGCCGAGATCAACCACATCTATTGTATGGAAGAACTTATCGCTTAAGCTGCAAACAAATGGGAATCGGTTTTTGATGTTCTGGGAAGTTGACATGCTGTGTACATGGCTTTCCACCCATTCGTTTTTACTAGGGAATGTATGTGCTTGCACAGATTTATTTATTTTCCCTACCTTCCTCTTGTCCTTCTTTCCCCTTTTTTCTGATTTATTAAAATGTTATAATATTCCTTATTTGGACTGTTTTTTTTTCTGTTTTTGTCTTTGAGATTCTTATTCCAACACTGCCTGTGAATTTGGTTTTACTGCCTTACGACTGCAATAAAAAAACAACTTTGATTTACCCACAAATTGCCAAATCAAACCTTTTAGATTTTGTCATTTTTCTGTTGTTATAAAATGAAAAGTAAATATTTTTAATAGGAAATCCAAATCCAACACTTGGAAATTCTGAAGTTGGTGGTAATTTGATCTTTCAGGCTGAGATTTTCATTCAGGCCGCCTGTACTGATTTTAATGCAACAAAAACATTTTAGACGGGGCTATCACAGAATACTTTGCTTTTGGATTTCAAGTATTCATTGGTTATTAAACAGTCAGCAAAGTAGGGCATAATTGGTCGAACTTTATTGTCATTTTGCAGCAGGGAGCTTTCTAATTCTAACTTAACAGAGCTGTGGGTCTTTAAATTCTGTCAGCATACCTGCTAATAAAGGCAACATTGGGAATTTTAAAATGAAAACAAACTGAAAATCTAAAATGCTCATTCTAGTCCACACACATTACTTGTAGACATAAGTTGTGATGCAGATGAACATCAATTCATGCTAAAAATAATTGACTCAAAGGGGTTTTACCACGAGAGACATTTATGATACATCCGCAGGATATATCATAAATGTCAGATAGGTGCGGGTCCCAGCTCTGGGACCCGCACTGATATCCATAACGGGGCCCCCTAAACCCCGTTGAGCCGCTGTGTGTTGCGGCTGAATCAGGTTTTTACCGACCATGAAAAACGTTATATGGTCATGAGTTGCGTAAACGGCGTAACTCGCTGAGCTACGCTGTTTCTGTAAGTCTCATAGAACTTAATGGTAGTCACGGAAACGGCATAGCTCGCATGCTACGCTCTTTCTGTAACTGCCATTCACCACTATTGGAGTTAAGTAAACCGCGTAGCTCCGCGAGTTGCGCTGTTTATGTAACTCACGACCATATAACGTTTTTCATGGTCGGAAAACACCTCATTTAGAGGCAACACACAGCGGCTGAACAGGGTTTAGGGGGCCCCGTTCTGGAGATAGGTGCGGGTCCCCGAGGTGTGGATGTGTCATAAATGTCTGAAACTCCTTTAACACCAAGCACACGATCTGTTTTAGAAACTCCTAGTGGGAAAATTCTTTCCATTTATGAAGGATCATAAAATTAAAATACTGCAACATAAAACAATTTAATGACTTGATATGTAAAACTACAACCTGAATGTATTTTGATTTTGTTTCCTTTTGTGTGTTTAACTTTTATTACATTGTTATTAAAGAGCATCGGAACATGCCCCTTGCAGACGCCATGGTTCTTGTGGCAAGAAATTATGAACGGTATAAGGTAGAGAAGCGCGAGAAGGAACGTGAAGACATTGCAAGACAAGCTGCCAAGCTGTCTACCGACTCCATTTTAAGAGAGCGTGCCGCAGCCTTGGATGAAAAAACAAGAGCTCCCCCACCTCCTGCAGTCCTGAGCCTACTTACTTTGCTCTCAGATAATCGATATGTTACTGCTGAGGAAATAGATAAAGTTATACTGTATTTACGAGATCGTAAAGAAAGAATGTTGGCTGTATCTGGTGACTCATTAGCATGTAAGTAATGACTGCCCTGATTTTAATAGCCTATATCAAATGTGTTACTTTTTAATTTACTAAAGTTTTCTTTAATGGACCATATTTGTCATGCTTGTCTCTTTTTCTTTCTTTCTTTTTTCCACAGCACTCTCAAGGCCGTTGGGATTAAGTTCTGGACCTTCTCTTGATAATTCTTCAACCCTTGCAAGCAGTCAAACACTGCAGATGACACAATTGACTTCTGGCATTCCAGCAGCTCAAACTCCAAGCAAATCTCAACTAGAGCTGCAGGCAAAAATTCTTAGTCTGTTCAATAGTGGAGTTTCTACTGTCAGTGCCAATCCAACCAGTTCAGGAGCAATAACTGCCCCAGGCCAGAGCTATGGAAATGTGACCTCTACTCAACGGGCTGCAGCACAAATGGACATTCCATCTCTTGGTCCATCTGCACAGAGGTCACAGCCCATAGTGAACCAACATCCTAGTTCTTTGACACAAGGTGAAGCTGTAAGGAGTGCAGCATCCAGACCTGTTCCATCTCCTCATATACAGAGTATGTATGGACAACTTCGTCCTCCGGTTCCTATTAATATGCCGAACCAGCGACCGGGGGCATCTGCAGGCATAAACTTTGACAACCCTAGTGTGCAAAAAGCTCTGGACACATTGATCCAGAGCGGGCCTGCTCTTTCACACTTGGTGAGTCAGTCCGCAGGTCAAGCGGGTCGTAGTGGGCCTCTGCAGCAGCCTGCAATGGGCTCTTATGCCCGCCACTACTAATACAGGCTTTCACATCTTGTTGACTTCCAGTGGTATCTTACAAATGAATTTCTTAAAAATGAAAACGAGTTGTTGTTTTTTTCCTTTCTGTTCTGTCTTACACATGAAACCAGTTTAAAAAATAAAAATCGTTACATAATAGTGCATCGATTAGCCAGAGTGGCCAGGTTTCATTTTCGGAAGTATTCTGAGAATTCTTTTGCTACATCCTTTTAGCCACCAATAATTTTACATTGGTGAAACGGTTTTGTGAAAAATCTCGTCATTGCCATGTATGTTACTACATGAAATTATATCTGGTTGTAAACAACTTTTTTTAAGTAAAAGTTTATTTAAAAAAAAAAATAAGTTGTCGACTCCTTAACTGAAAGTTTATTTTTCCTAAAGTATATGCTCGAGTCGTTTTGACTATCGGTTAAAACTTTTAATATCAGGTTTGAACACAACATCCAAAGGGTGTAATAAAATGAAGTTTATTGCATTTTGTGCTGACAGTCTCAAAACAAATTAAATTGGTACGTTAAAGCTGTATGAGGAAGTAATATAGCATTCAACCACAAAGAGAACCACACTAAATACACAAAACATGAAACTATTCCTGTAAGATACATAAACGAAAGCAGCCAGTCTATAGCAGTGAATTATTTGGTTTGGAACAGTAATATCTGTACACTGATTTTAATCTATATCCATAGTTCTAAACAAAGAAAAGAATTAAAGCATTATTTCTTATATTTACTAGTCCTCTAACACACTTCATAGTTAACTGGGAGTCACACAAAACATAGTGGTTTTAAAGATCATATTGGTGGGGGAACTTTCCAAAACACATTTAAATAGGTATATATATATTTATGTATATTGCACAAAGTGAGTTAAATTAATAGACAAATGTAAGCTTTTGGAGTCTTACCAAAGTCATGGTGTCAGCCATATATATTTCTGATGCTTGCAGTGCAGCTTGTTTATTGATATCACTAAGCTGCCAAATTATCATTGAGCTTTATTACCTCCCACCCCAAAATCTTATTTAAAACATGCCCGTTAGCAACATAGACCTGGAAAGTTTCATAGTAGACTTACTGCGCAGCTCCATTTCATCCTGTAAAGCAAAAGCAATTTGTCCGCGAACACCAGTCTGTACCAGTGGCTGAGGCTTGCCTCCGTATCCCAACTTTTTTTTTTTTTTACATTTTTTTTTTTTAAAGATGATAGAATTATTACCAAAATATTTTATATTCTCAAAGGTCCCTGATATATCTGCATAGACGCAAGAATGTGCACTTTCCAACTATGACCTATACAAATGAATACTAAGTATTAGCAGGTTTAGAAGTAAGCCCTGGCCTCTTTGGAAATTGCTCCTCTGTACAAAACCCTAACATGTCCATCTAGGAGCTGTTGCACTGGCAATCTAAAGTCTTACCTATATTTTCTTATAGTGCAGAAAATTGTCATTTTAAATCTGATGCATAATTCATTTTTGTAAAACTAGTCTAAGGCCCCATGCACACGAACGTGCTTTTGCGGCCGCAATTCCACCGAAAATCCACGGGAGAATTGCGGCCCCATTCATTTCTATGGGCCCCTGCACACGACAGTGGTTTCTACGGTCCGTGCATGAGCCAGGAGCCTGGACCACAGAAAGAAAGGACATGTTTTATTACGGCCGTGTTCTGCGGTGCAGGTTCATAGAAATTTTTGCATGGCTGTGATTTGCGGGCGACCCGCGGCTGACACTCCGCGGCCGTCCGACCCGAAAATCACGGCCGTGCACATGGCTACGGTCTTGTGCATGAGGCCTAAAGGTTTTTAGGAATTTGTCTAAACAAAGATTAATCATTGTATAAGTTATGCATCTTTCCAATTTTTTTAAATTCCTCACCATTTTTAGATGTTTGTAGTCTATGAATGGGAACATCCTCGTTTACATCTAAAGGCTGAAAATCCATGCAGGCCAAATACTACTTACAGCTGATTTTGCTACAGTATTACCCACTGTTTGCAGCCCTTCGTGATCCAATAAGCCAGGACTCCAGGCTAATAAATCTGCTTTCACTGATATTGAAATGGGCACTTCTGATGTATCGATCACTGTGAACTACCTAGACTGAATATGTTGGAGCTAATTTTCAGCTGTAAAAGGTGTTAATTTTTTAATGGATTTATGCCTCTGAAAGTAAACTCTAGTGTATTCGTTCACGAACACCAAGCAGAGATCTTGGACTTGACACACAAAGTACACTAGAACGTTGCACTTTTTGTTATACAATAATTAAGCTTTATACAGAACTGGAAAACATTCTGAAAGGTAAACTTTTTACATTTCAATTTTTTTTTTATTCTCTAGATGTGCTCGAAAATGTTATCTGTTATAATGGATGTATTTGCTAAGATCTATGTACCAGAGCAACAGCTGGAGCACAAGAGAGCCAGTTTTTCACTCTGAGGCACTTCAAGGAACAAATGGTAAAACTCATGGGCAACTTATGTACAAATGTCAAAACAGCCAGTTCTCCCAGTAGCTGTCACCAGAGGTACTTTGCACAGATAAGCTTGGACCTTACGAAGTTACAATGCTGTCAAGGTGAACATATTTGCACAAATTAAATAACATTTGCAGGGTGTTCACCATTGCAGTCATGCAGGGGTTGCAATTTTTTTTTTTTTCTTTCTACACATGGCCTAGTGGAATCACTAGAGACTGACACACAAGACACACTACAAGAGTAGTAGAAGCCTATAATAAAAATGGGTGACAAAGGGGCACTACGAGTCACACAGAATAAAATGACGTATCATTTAAAAAAAAATAATAATAATTTGTGTGTATATTAACCATATATAAAGGTTGGAGTTGGATTTTCCTCCAGATGCTGACTTCATGCTGCAGTCCTTGTTTGAAACAATGTTACTACTGTATTCAGCAGGTTCTCTCGGACTTGAGGACAAATGGGATACATTTATTGCAAACACAATTTCATTCATGAAAGCACCAGATTAAGAAAAATAAAATGAACACCATAAGCAAATTTTTAAGTCCTATATAGGTTTTCCAATATTTTTTTTAAATAATTTTTTTTACAAGGGGATGGGGCTTAAACAATTACGATTAGAAAAATATTGACAATGTGCTACACGAGAAAACTTAATAGAATTTTGCAGTACATGCTTAATTTTTTGTTTTAAACATTAGAACTCTGCATTCTGAATAAATCTGTTATATATTTATATAGTTAAAAAATATATATGTACACTGGCGAGTGCTCTTCAACACCTACGCCACATACAGCTTAAGTCACAGCACTGTTGACATGGCACTATAAAACGTTTAAACACCTAAAATTCGTAGGGCCCATCAAAAGGAACAAGCTACGTGTCACACTTTGAAAATTAAAATGTACGGGCCCAACAAAAAAAAAGCAAATTGGAATTATGTTATATACTACTGTTCTGGAAGACCAGTTCTAGGAGACTTGTTTTTTTTTAGCTTTGTTCTGGTTGAAATGTGTTTAAGAAGTGCATAAACATTACCGGCCTTGTATCATTTTAATAGTTCTTCAGTAAACAATATCAAAGATTAGTGATAATCCTATACTATCACTACATTTTATGTAGGAGTAACTTCATTTGTACAGTAGTAGAGGACAAAACAAGCAATCACAAAAATTACAGCTAAAAGATTCATGATCCGAATAGCGTGAAATGAACTTTACATAAGCGATCTATTGCAGGCCATGCAATTTGAGACTGTGGAAGCAAGTCACAGTCTCCAAGAGGTCTCCTGATTTCCCTGCTACTGAATACACACAAACTGTTGCCCTGGTCACCCTGTCTCAAATCTGTAATCACTAATGTAACCATTCTTTCGGCACAGTTCCTCAAAGGCAATCCTACAAAGCAAAGGGTAGAGGAAAAGTAAAAGGCAGAAACAATTGTTCCTTTTTTTTTTTTTTGCATCCGATTATTATTGCAACGTGCTCCTCGGCGTCAGACAATATGTTAACAGCCCTTGCTTTTTTCCTGCACAGCTGAGTGGTCCTTTTTAATGTCTTGTTTGGCCTCTTCTGTGACTTTGGCTCGGCTCTTCCTGATCTGGGGCATGTGCAGTCTGAATTAGGCCATGTCAATTGTCAGTTAACTTTGCGGTTACCCCAAATCCTGACCGATCAAATTGCTGAAGCCGAGGAGAAAATAGCGGATATCAAGAAAAGGGTGAAGAGGGAGCAACATTTGGAACAGTAAAGCATGCTGGTGAATACCCCCTCTCTCCCTTATCTTGTCACACCAATACTTCAGCTAATAACTGGTCTTTATCACCAATAGGTGTAGTCGAGTTATCTTCTGATTTCTGCCAGTTAAACCCATGTGTCCTCCCAAGCCTGTGTCAGGGAGAGTTTAGTGTAATAGTGGATCACAGGATGCACAGACGGGCCAGAATCGATAGCATCTTAAGCAGTGTGGCTCAGTTTAAGAAATGTACACAGACTTATGTAAAGATGTATATAAACTTCATCAGTGGCACGCTGATGAAGATATGAGGAACAGTTGCACTTGTGCTGGAATGGAAGATCTGGTGCTGCAGTTCACATGTAAGGGCATTAAAGGGGAATGGTGGAAGCAAGTGAAGTTTCTGAGCACTGACCATATGCCCCCTCCCATCTCTCCTGTTCTCTAATACTTTTGCAATGTGGAGAGAGGTTCGAAGACTCCTAGGTGCAGCAAAAACTTCATCCGGGTTCTGGTGTTCAAGAATAGATGGTGATCACCTCACGTCCTCCACCGCGAACTAACATAACTCGGTCCAGATGTTCTGTGAGGACTTCTAGGAACTCCATATCTGGTGCCAGAAGTTAAGGGAAATAAAAATGTATTGTTTCATAATAGTATAAGTTCCTATATAAACTTGATTCACCAGCCTTAGGAAGGAAAGACCTATGAGAGAGATTTATTAAAACTAGGGCAAAGGAAAGTTGGAGCAGTTGCTGCCAGCTACCGTTCAGAATTCATTTTTCAGAGGCCGTGCTCCAAGATGATATGTGAAAGGAGAAAAGTGGGAGGAGGACAATGGCGCTCCTCTAAGGTAATATTGTATGGATTATGGGTAAAAGGCAGTGAGATGAGCTAGTTCACTCAAATGACAGTGTTGTGCAAGTATAGGCACAAGGCTACTGCTTTGCGTGGAAGCTGTTGATGATCGTTGTAGGTGTCGGCTGCCACCCGCTGCTATCCCACGTGTCAAAAACTCTATGCCTGGGGAGACTAATACAGGAAAAGGAGGAGAAAAGTTGCAGCTTTCGGGACACGGCGCCTGACCGGTAAGTACTCCAACGAAGTATATTTTTCAGTTTATTGCAATTAACACTACGCGTTTTAGGACCGGATCTTAACCTGAGGAAGGGACCGGTCTGGTCCTGAAACGCGTATTGTCAATTGCAATAAATAAACTGAAAAATATACTTAGTTGGAGAACTTACCGGTCAGGCGCCGTGTCCCGAAAGATGCAACTTTTCTCCTCCACTTCCTGTGCTCCAAGATGAACCCAGATTAGTTGCGAACTGCTCCAATTTTCCTTTGAATTTTGCTAAATTTACCCTAGGGAAATGCACTGCAATAATTATTTACAAAAGAGATATAAGCTGTTACTATATGGGATAAAATCACTTCAACAGTAACTAAAAGTACAAAAATGTTAGTATTGTTATTTGATATCTTAACCCCTTGATGACCTGGCCTGAAAAAACCAGCTAAATTTTTCTGTTTTTGCCTCTGCCTTTCAGCAGCCATAACTTTTCAAAAGCGATTCTTGGCATTGTTTTTCTTGTTTATTTTTTATCCCGTTCACGTTTCACGCTAAATAACCCATTATATTAATTCTCCAGGTTATTACGTTCGTATAGATACCTAATATGTGTAGTTTTTGTTTTTTTTGTTTAGTGGAGGGGCAATAAAATATATTTTATGCAAAATAATGCCTTTTTTTTGTGACTTTTGTTTTTAATCCCATTAAGAGAGAACTTTTTATTTATAACTTTTATTTTTTTCTTGTAATGTATTAACATACTGTGCCCGAACAGCAGGCAAACGGAACAGACAGTCCTGGGGTCCTTTCTAGGTCCCCAGGCTCACTGCAGAGGGATTCCCCGGTGTTTGATCGATTCACCGGAGTCTCGGTGATGCGATCAAAGAGGGGAATTCCCTTTAACCCTTTGATTTCCGCGGTCCGTGACCGCAGCATGATCAAACAGCTGGGGTCCGAATGTTTTCCGACCCCAGCTGGGTTCAGGAGGCTGCACTGAGATCAGGAGCTGTTACAGCTCCTGCTTAGAGGATGAGCGCTCATATGCAGCGATGCCAAAAGATGTCGTCGTGAGCTGGGGATCTGCACCGCCTGCCGTCAAAATACGGTGGGCGGTCATTAAGGAGTTAAAGCTTTAAAGTGTACCTCACCTTTCAGGTAACTTTTCAGAATAAGCAATCGTATGTGTAAACATGCGGACTAACATTATATTTGGCTATTATATGACTTGTATCCAGTATTTTCTGTAATTCTCAGCTTGCCCTAAGATAGGAGCCTAACTGCAATACAAAGCACACAGAGACCATCCTGCTCCTCCATCTCTTTGTAGGACACACATAGAAGCAGCAGCAACATGAACATTATACAGCAGTGTAGCTGTGAATCCGGCACTGGAGTGAGATAGAACACCAGAAGTTGCTACAGCATCTTCGTGTGTCTCTATGCTTCTCTTTCACTCTGCTCCTCCCCTCCCCATAGACTTCTATAGGTATAATTTAACCTGATTTCTCAGTGACCTGATAGTCTGTCTCTTTCCTTGAGGAGACCGATTTAGCAGTAAATTCAGAGTTGGTGAATTTAGGAGAGGGTGGGGGACACAAGACTGATAAGTGGAGAGAGTCCTTTTTCTCTAATAAGATTTGCTTCTGCTATTGATTTATGCAAAACTTGTTAAAGTTAGGGAACATTTAGAGGAATTTAATGAAATTTCATGTCAAATGTGTTTCTGTAGTATGCCAAACTCAGATTTTCATATGTATAGCAGCAGTATAGCTCCATATTTTAAGTAGACTATAAATTACCTGGGTAGATAAACTGACTTGACTACTGGTTTCATTGTCAAGCAGACTTCTTGTGTTCGAAATATTAACACAACTAGTATTAATTCTCCAAGAAGATAAGTTAATATAGTCTTCTCTTACACCAGCAGCATGATAATGGGGTATTTCTGCCCCTGTGTACCAGTAAGACAAATAAATTGTAATTAATCAAATAAACAAATAGTAACTAATTAACCAGAGCTCCCTAACCCTATTAACAGATGTCTAACCCTTCCCACCTTGTTTTTTTTTTTTTTTTTCTGTCCTTGGTGGACTTTGAGAGATGGTTTGCTCTGCTGCTTTGTATTATGTTTCAGTTCTCATTTATTATGCTTTACTAGATTGAACTGAGAGGTGTAAAAAGGTGTTTCTTAACCCTATGCAATCTTTTGAAGCTGCTGTTTTAGTATGTTTTAGCTTGGTATTGCACTCTTGCACCTTAACTTTCCCCTCCCTTCTAGGCAGTGAAACTTAGGGTATGTTCACACGGCCAAATTACGGACGTAATTCGGGTGTTTTACTCCTGGAATTACGTCCGAAATTACGGCTTGAATGCGTTGACAAACATCTGCCCATTGAAAGCAATGGGCTGACGTTTGTCTGTTCACACGAGGCGTATATTTACGCGTCGCTGTCAAGACGGCGCGTAAATAGACGCCCGCGCCAAAGAAGTGTCCTGTCACTTCTTGGGACGTAATTGGAGCGGTTATTCATTGACTCCAATGAAAAGCAGCGCCAATTACGTCCGTAATGGACACGGCGTTCAAGCGCCTGCACATGCCGTTACGGCTGAAATGACGGGGCTGTTTTCTCCTGAAAACAGCCCCGTAATTTCGGCCGTTACGGACGCTGCCGTGTGAACATACCCTTAGTGTTCCTTGTTCGGGTGCCTTTTTAGTTTTCAACGTTTCTCTTTAGCCATGTTACCCGTTAATCTTTTTATGAAGAGGCTGAAGCCTCTAATTCTGTTTTAGGACCGCATCCCATTCTTTAAAATATATTTGTTTTGGCATCTGGGTTCCTTGAGTTTGGGGTGTAGTAGGCGAATCTTCGCCTCTGTGGCTACAGTTCCCACTATTTTAAACGGGATTGAGCTGCCCTCCCTCATTAGGCGCAGTCATCACTTGGTTTTATACTTTGTTTCTGTGAAGTTACATTAGTATTTTTTTTTCATTCTTGGTATAAATTTCTAATAAATTTATTTTCCTAGATGTTCTGGTCACAGAGGTTTGGGAAGAAGAAAAGCACCCTCCAAATGGTGAACCATCTGCAAGATGGGCTGATTGAGTTAAGAACTCCATTTTCATGAATCCATGCTTAAATCAGGCAGTCGCTCTAGTATTAGGAAAGTCTAAGCGTTGCCATGGGCAATGCCCTCAGTATATATATTCAATGAAGATTAGGAAAAATATTAGTTTTCGTGGAAAGAACACATAACTTTCAGTCGGAGGACCTGGATGTTGACCCCCCCCCCCTACTTTTTCAACATCCTAACATCCTGATCTCCCGACTGAAAGCTATTTCTCTGTTCTTTCCACGGGAATTAATGTTCCCCACCTTTTTCTTTCCATGGGAATCTCAAGTCTCCACCTCTAGGGGGAAAAAAGCTATGATGACCGACTGAAGCGTCCTGATTAGGTCCATGTTTCCTTTAAATAAAGTACACCTAAGCAGTGGGGTTCTCCTAAAAATGTTATGGCTATTGCCACATTGTCTAGTCATAGTAATGTACCTGCTGAGGTCAGATCAAATCTTTAAAACGGCCGCACTGAGTGTGCACTTTGAAGGGCCTAGTCTTATGAGAAGAGCCAGTGGTGCGATTGTATTACGTCTGGCTACAAATAACAAGATTGTATGTTTGACAACTATTTGGCTTGAGAAGGTTGCCTTAAAGGACGAGTGTCGCGAAAAAAATTTTTTATATAACAATTTGCTTTTAGTGTTTTATTAAAAAATGTTTTATTTGTGTGTTGGGGTTTTACTTTTTTTTTATTCACTTTTTCTTGTCCATGGGGGCTGCCATTTTTTTTTCCATCTCTGTATGTGTCGATTAATGACACATACAGACATGGAATACGGCACATACAGTCCCATAGTGAATCCGAACGGGGCCCGTTCCATCCACTATGCTGTACGCCGTCTGTGGGAATGGCGCATGCGCCGCTCCCACACAGTCCAAATTGAACGTCTTCGTCCGAGCGACGTCCGGCGCCATTTTCTTGTGGACCGGAAGCCGCGGCTGGACAGTAAGATTACTACTTCCGGTCGCGGCTTCCGGACTTGTGCACTTGGAGCGAAGGTAGCAGACGGACCGGAGGGAGCGGCGGCGGCAGCAGGAGCAGGTAAGTTATTTCTGTGTATGTACGTGTTTTACTGTGTCTTTACTACTGTATGTTAACCTACTACACTGTGTGTTAGCTCAAAAAATGGCAACACACAGTGTAGGAGGTTTGACCGTTTAATCCCCTCCTTTCTCCTGGCACTAGCCAGGATAAAGGAGGGGGGATTCTGTGAGCTCACTAGAGCGAGGTGAGTTTTCTCAAATTTTGCAGCATAAAGCAATGTGGTTGCTTTACCACATGCAATGCTGCAACTTTGGGAATTGCTCCATCTAGTGACCAGCACTGGGAAATGTTATAAATTAGAATCTAATTTATACTATTTCCTGACTCGTGAAAAAATTAAAAAAATTAGGACAATGTTTAATCACTTATACACTAACTGTTTAACTAAAAAAAAAACCCCTTTAACCTCTTCCCGCCGCAGCGCTTTTTCAGGTTTTCATTTTCGTTTTTCCCTCCCCACCTTCCAAAAGCCATAACTTTGTTTTTCCGTCTATAGTCCTATGAGGGCTAGATTTTTGCGGGATGACTTGTTTTTGTAGCACCATTTATTGTGCCATATAATGTACTAGTAAACGGGGAAAAAATGGTTTGTGGGGTAGAAAATGAAAAAAACAACGATTCCTCCATTGTTTTTTGCGCGTCGATGTTTTACTGAATTCACTGTGCAATTAAAACATGTTAACTTTATTCTGTCGGTCAATACGATTACGGCGATACCAAATATATAATGTTTTTTCTATATTTTACTACTTTTACGAGTAAAAACGTAAGTGTAAACATTTTTTATTTTGTCGCCAAATTCAGAGAGCCATAACTTTTTTTATTTTTCCGTCGATTAAGTGGTATGATGGCTAATTTTTTGCGGGATAAGCTGTAGTTTTTAATACCATTTTATTGTACTTGCGACGGTTTGATCACTTATTTCATTTTTTTGTAGGAGATGGGGTGACAAAAAAATAGAGATTCTGTCTTTTACAATTTTTTTTTTTTACGGCGTTCACCGTGCGGGTTTAATAATGATATATTGTAATAGTTCAGACTTTTACGGACGTGGCGATACCAATTATGTTTATTAATTTGTTTACTATGCTCTAGGGGGAAAAAATGGGAAAAGGTTTTTTATTTTTAAACAAATTTTTACTTTTTTATATTAGTCCCCCTAGGTGACTTCAACCGGCGATCGTTAATTGCTTGCACGATATATTGCAATACTAATGTATTGCAGTATATCGGGATTCTGACAGGCATCTATTAAGCCCTGCCGGAGGCGGGGCTTGATAGGTGTACAAGATGGCGGACCCCCAGGCAGGCCCCCAGGCAGCCATAGCAACCATCGCCCTCCTCTAACGATTTAAATGCTGCGGTTGGTATTGACCGCAGCATTTAACAAGTTAAACGAGCAGTATCGCGCTCGAGCGCGATGCCGCTCGTTACTGTGAAGTGTCGGCTGTAACAAACAGCCGACACCGGCATCGTATGGCACGGGTTCACTCCGTAAGCCCGTTCCATACTTCCCCTACCCCACTTTGGCGTATGGATACGTCAAATGTCGGGAAGGGGTTAAAGACCCAGATTTTTTTTACGTTTTTAGTTTTTTACTCAGTGCCTTCCAAGAGCCATAACTTTTTTTTCCGTCAATAGTGGTGTGAAACGTTATTTTTTGCGGGGGGAGTTTTAACGTACCAAATAATATCATGGGAAATGGGAATTCAATTCTTTGTGGGGTGCAATTGGGAAAAAAACAATTCCTCAATTTTTTTTTGTCCAGTTTCTACGGCTTTCACCATGCGGTAAAAACAACAAATGAACTATTCCGCTGCTCAATAAGATTACGGCGATACCAAATTTATTTATATATATATATATATATATATATATATATATATATATAACTGCTTTTACAAAGCAAAAACTATTTTTGTTTCACCGCATTCTGAGGGCCATAACTTTTTAAAATTTTTCTTGTCGAATGAGCAGTGTTGAGGGCTTGTTTTTTGCGTGACGAGCTGTAGTTTTGGTACCATTTTTCGGTACATCTGATTCGGTACATTTTGATCACTCTTTATTTTTAAAAAAAATGTTCGCTATATTGTAATAGTTCAGACTTTTAGGGATGTGGCGATACCAATTTTTTTTAATTTCTTTTTACATTTTATTTTTGCACTCTTGAAAAAGTAATAATTTTTTTTTTTTTTTTACATATTTTATTAGTCCCCTTAGGGGACTTGAACCAGCAATCGTTAGAGCGCTGGTACAATACACTGATACAAACGTATTGCAGTATATTGTCATTTTTACAGGCCTCTGCCAAACCCTGCCGGAGGAACAGCTTAGCAGAGACAGACAGAAGGCAGACCTAGAGGCCTTCATTAGGCACCCGGGCTGCCATGACAATCAGCCAATCGCCCTCCAGCCACGCGATCGATATCTAAGGATCACACACCACTCCTATTTAAATCCCGCAGTCGCTATTGACCGTGGCACCTGCAGCGTATGGGGTGAGCCTGCTTCAAACTTTACAACCTGCCCCCCCGCCGCTTCATGAGGAACAGTTTCGTCATGCGCCCCTCCCACACAGTCCAAAAGGAATATCTTCGGCAGAGCGACATCAGGCGGCATTTTCATGTGGACCGGAAGCCGCGGCCGGACAGTAAGATTACTACTTCCGGTTGCGGCTTCCGTCTATATGTTCAGAAGCAAGGACTAGGAGCGGAGGCAGCGACGGCAGGAGGATATAAGTTATGTTTGTGTATGTGATGTGTGTGCATGTTCATGTTATACTGTCTGATTACTACTGTATCTAATCCTCCTACACTGTGCATTCCCTCAAAAAATGGCGGAACACCGTGTAGGAGGTTTGAACATTCAACCCCCTCCTTTCTCCTGGCACTAGCCAGGATAAAGGAGGGGGGATTGTTTGAGTACACTAGAGTGAGTGTGTCTTCTCCAATTTTGCAGCATAAAACAATGAGGTTGCTTTACCACATGCCAATGCTGCAATTTTGGGAATTCCTCCCTCTAGTGACTAGCACATGGAAATGTTATAAATTAGAATCTAATTTTATAATATTTCCTGACTTGTGAAAAAATTAGAACAATGTGTAATCATTTATATACTAACAGTTTAATAAAAAAAATACATTCTAGCAACACATTCCCTTTAAGGGAAACCTGTCACCTATTAAACGTGCAGTACCTGGTGGTAGTGGGTAAAAACTTATTTTTATGTAAGCTATAGTTATCTTCTAAGTAGGCTCTGTACCTTTTTTAGTATTCAGGTTTTTAGTGTTCCTGCACTGTATGCTAATGAGTATAAGTCATATCTTTGTTTAAAAAGAGTCCTATTTTCATTTCTCAAGCCTTTCAGAGTTTACTCCGCCTCCTGGCTTTTGATTGACCACATTCAGGGTGGGCCAGTTTTAGACGGTGGGCAGGCATAAGAAGAGGAACGAATAAGACTGCTGGATTATTACCATAAAAGGTGCAAAATGTTTGCAGACCGTTATTTACGGTCAAAGGGTGAGTTTAGGAGAGGGGATAACGACAATGAAGTTTAGATAGCAGCGGCCTGCGAGGGGTGAGTAGAGTTCAATAGGTGAGATGCTGGTGACCGGTTCCCTTTAAGGGTCCAAGTTTAGTCCTTGTCCCAAAAGCCCTTGGTTGGAAAGGTTCCTAAAATGGTCTGCTAGTATGAGATTTACCAACCTCAGACCTGTGGCAAAATGGGACCGCTTTGGTCCTAAGAGATTTATGCTTATCTACCTCTGGAAGAGGTCCCTTCAATTTGTCTTTTACTAGCCTTCCTTTCATGAGAAACGTTCTCTCCATTCCTAGATATTTCCTGTTGTCTTGAGATTTATTTAGCTTTTAGTAAGAGATCAGTCTCTTTCCTGAAAGAAACATAGGCTTTAAATCCACCAAACCTACTCTTAGTAGATGGATTAATGAGGCTATTAGACTGGTTTGCATTGTTCATACTCTGATCCACCTAATTTTTATTAGAGGCCAGTCTACTAGAGCAGTGTCCATTGTGCTGGAGCAGTTTGGTGGATCAGAGTTTTTTATGGATCAGAGTTGCCGTGCATCTTGGAGCTCGGACTAAATCTATTTTTCAACCATTACTGCCTGAATTTTTGGTTCTTAGAGGAGCCATATCTCGAACCGTCAATTTTGAACTCCGCCAAACAAAAGGACTCCCCCTATTGGGTTACTTATTGCTTGATCCCCTATTGTGTTGCTGGTAGGACGCAAGCGAAGTGTAGATTTCTAACAATCTGTTTTGCCATAGTCCTAACAGCAACACAAGCTTCCTGTCCTAGTTAGTTTTACTTTATAATAAACACAAGGTAGGAGGGGCTAGACATCTTTTTATAGGGTCAGGAGGCTCTGGTTTATTTCGTTTTTAAATTGATCAATTAAAAATACTCCGTCCTACTAATACATGGGGGGCGGAAATACCATATTTTTCTACTGTTAACCTTAATGTTTTCGCTCAGTGCTAACTCATGCCCACATTTTCCCGTGCATGCACGTCATGGGAAGGGTCACCCTCCCGCATTTGGACGTGCATGTATGTAATGGTGATCGCGTAGGCACGGAAGCTGTGCCTGCATGATCACTGCAGGAGCCCGGTTGTGATGGACAACTGGGCTCCCGCTGCAACGGCTGAAATTCTGCGGTCAATACCGACTGCGCCAGTCTTGATAGTAAGACGGGGCTCCCTCTGTCACCAATCGGCGACCCGCAAACATGATTGGCCACCAACTAGTAGCCGGGGGCCTAACAAAGGCCCACAGGCCTGCCCTGGCTATAAGTATACCAAAGCATTATATCTGCGATCGGAAGATCGTATGGTGAAGTCCCATACTGGAACTAAAAAAATATTTTAAAACTTCTAAATACAATTAATGAAAAACTTAAAAAAAAGATGAACAGTAAAAAACAAAAAAAAAAGTTTCCATAAAAAGTGGTTTTATTTAAAGAGGCTCTGTCACCAGATTTTGCAACCCCTATCTGCTATTGCAGCAGATAGGCGCTGCAATGTAGATTACAGTAACGTTTTTATTTTTAAAAAACGAGCATTTTTGGCCAAGTTATGACCATTTTTGTAGTTATGCAAATGAGGCTTGCAAAAGTCCAAGTGGGTGTGTTTAAGAGTAAAAGTCCAAGTGGGCGTGTATTATGTGCGTACATCGGGGCGTTTTTAATACTTTCACTAGCTGGGCGCTCTGAAGAGAAGTAACATCCTCTTCTCTTCAGAACGCCCAGCTTCTGACAGTGCAGATCTGTGACGTCACTCACAGGTCCTGCATCGTGACGGCCACATCGGCACCAGAGGCTACAGTTGATTCTGCAGCAGCATCAGCGTTTGCAGGTAAGTCGATCTTACCTGCAAACGCTGATGCTGCTGCAGAATCAACTGTAGCCTCTGGTGCCGATGTGGCCGTCACGATGCAGGACCTGTGAGTGACGTCACAGATCTACACTGTCAGAAGCTGGGCGTTCTGAAGAGAAGAGGATGTTACTTCTCTTCAGAGCGCCCAGCTAGTGAAAGTATTAAAAACGCCCCGATGTACGCACATAATACACGCCCACTTGGACTTTTACTTTTAAACACACCCACTTGGACTTTTGCAAGCCTCATTTGCATAACTACAAAAATGGTCATAACTTGGCCAAAAATGCTCGTTTTTTAAAAATAAAAACGTTACTGTAATCTACATTGCAGCGCCTATCTGCTGAAATAGCAGGTAGGGGTTGCAAAATCTGGTGACAGAGCCTCTTTAAGTGTAAAAAAAAAAAGTTAAATACACACATGGTATCACTGCGATCGTAACTGCACAAAAATCTAGTTAACACATTAGTTCAACTGCATGGTGAACGCTGTACAAAAAATACGCAGAAATCCATTTTTTTTTTTTTATTCTCCATTCCCGCCCAAACAAATAATAAAAGTTAATAAATCAGTCTCATGTACCCCAAAAGAGTAGCGATTTAAAAACTGAATCTCGTCCCGCAAAAAACAAGCCCTCACGTGGCGACATCAGCAGCTCTTGTAATGGCGTGATGCAAAGTTACATTTTTGTTTAAAAGGATTTTTTGATTGTGCAAACGTAGTAAATCGTAAGAAAAATACATATATGATATAGCCGTAATCGTACCGACCCATGCAATAAAGGTAACATGTTATTTATGCTGCGTATTGAACGGCGTAAATTTAAACCGCAAAAATCAATGCTGGAAAAGCTGGATGTTTTGTTTTTTTTTTTCAATTCCCTCCCCAATAAAAGTTTATATAATATATGCACCCAATAATGGTGCCATTGAAAAATACAACTCGTCCCGCAAAAAACAAGCCCTCATATGGCTTTGTCGACAGAATAATAAAAAAGTTCTACCTCTTGGAATGCGAAGAGGAGAAAAATAATCATTGGTCATTAAGGCCAAAATAGGCAGGAGAAACTTCCTGTCATGACTTCCCTGTGTGACCACGTGATTATGCTTTGCTCCAGCTGAAGACCGTGCAGAGAGAGACACACTGACACCTCAGCGGGGCCTATTCTAGCTTTTCTGCTGCCTGAGGCAAAAATTGAAATGGCGCCCGCAGATTTTGATTGACATACCCCAGCCTCCTCCAACTCTTGCGGATGCGCCATTGCCTTGTACTGGCATGTGCGGTGCAGCCTGGCAGAGTACACCTCGCTTCACGATGTGTGGCCAAGTAGTACTACAAGGCAATGCTGCATCGGAGAAAGTTGGAGGAGACTGGTAGTGATTTATAACAGCCGGGGGGGATGTCAGTCAAACAGAAAGGTGGGTTTGGAGGCAGGACTGTGACTCTTCAGGATAGCATCACCGCCCCATGACCCTTTAATGAGTTATTAGCATATAGTGTACGCTGGTTTAAAAGTTGATTATTATAGATTTTGCTGCATCTGAAAAAAAAACATACAGGAGAATGTTTGGAAATATTGTCAGGTTGTATATTACTGCATGGTGGCGGTTCAAGGGGTTAAAACTACCTGACCAGTTCCCATTAAAAAACAATACATTTTAACTTCCATCTGCCCTGCATTTGTTATTATAAATATATCCTATATAATTACAGCACCAGAAGCTACGGAAAATATATACAGTACCAGAACAAAGCTCAGTACATATATACAGCGCTAGAACAAAGCTCAGTAAATATATAAACAGCTCCAGAACAAAGCTTGGTACATATATACAGCTCCAAAACCAATCTCAGTACACAAATACAGCTCCAGAACCAAGCTTATTACATATATACAGTACCAGAACAAAGCTCAGTACATATATACAGCACCAGAAACAAGTTTAGCGCACAAATCCAACACCAGCACAAATACAGCTCCATTTAGCGCAACCTCTGCTGTATAGGTTTGTACGGCGTAAAACTACAACTCCCAGCATGGCTTGAACAATGGTAAGGAGATGCCGGGAGTTGATGATTCACGAAAAAAATAAAATCATACCATCCATCATTTTGCTGCAGATGATACAGTGACTACAGTACTGATTGGAGGCAGAATAAACATTTAGATTAAGTGACTCACCAGCGACCATCTCAGATTCTAGTTCTTTTTCTCTTTTCTTCTCCATCCGGTTCAGACCTCTGATGACTTCTCCCGGCCACAGCCCATTTCTACAGTTTGCCGCTCAGATGTCTTCAGCTTCTCACTTTTCAAACATTTCTGCACCTATAAATGAAGATAAAATTCTCATGGTGCCACACACTACAACCCTAAATATAATAGCACAATACACTGCACCTCGAATTATAAAAGAACCATATACTGTGTCCCTGATTATAATAGCACTATAAACTATCACACACACACACACTGCTGCCTGTAGATGGAGCCCCCTGTAGATGGTGTCCCACGTATATCCTCCCCTGCAGATTGTGCCCCACGTATAGCTCCCCCTGTATATAGAGCCTCCCCTGTATATAGTGCCCCACATATGGCCTTCCTGTAGAGTGTGCCCCACATATAGCCATAGATAATGCCACTCACAATTTTAAGTGGGGGGGGGGGGACTTTACATACATACGTTGATCCCGTTCCTGGGCTGAACGACTGTGCTGATTGGCAGGGCAGAAGAACTTGCCCCCGGCAATCAGCGCATTTCAACAACAGAAGCAGCGCTATGACGTCATCGCGCCGCTAGCATTGTTGAAAGGCGCCGATTTGGTGGGGTAAGTAATTTGCCCTGCCAATCAGCGTCTTTTTGAGGCCCTGCCCGGCCATTCTGCGTTTATGCATGTAATTGTATCAGCGTCCTATAGACGCAGTTAGAATTCGTGCAGGAGGGGGTGGTGGCGGGCCCTCAGAGAGGCAGCAGGCCACCGCCTGAGGCGAGAAGCTCATCTTGCCTAATGGACGGAGCGACCCTGCCACACAGCAACTGAAATTGAAAGCCCAGAGTGGAACAGCACGGCATAGAGCACCATAGCACAGTGCTGGAAGCTAGGAGCAGAGGAAAGTCTAACAGAGAGGAGGAACTGAAAATGCGGACAGAACGCTTTCCGAGCAAACACTGGGTGAGATCATCTTAATTCTATCACTATTCTTGTTACCTCCTCTCTCTTTTCACAGTATTGTTTTACCCTTTGGAAGATGTCCCAATCCCCTGGACTTAAATAATATAGGAGATAAATATTTTGCCAAGAAAGGTTAAAGACATGTATTTTAAGAGACTTTTAAGAACAACCTGCCACTCTGCCTTGAATTTAGGAGAGGGAAGATAAGCTCATTAGTTTAAACTGTCTTAACCGTTTAAAATTGTTTAAAAAGAGGGAAACATGGATGTGACGAAAAACTTGAATAAAATACATAGATACGTATTATTCTAAAAATCACAAACCGGAATATTTAGATTTTAATTATGGGGTTTGACTTCTTCCATATAACCTTACAATTACTCTCTGGAAAATGGTTTATAATCCCCCCGGGCTTGAATAGCAAAGTATAATCTGTTACTCTGCCTCTGATACGGGGGAGAGAGTATTAGTTCATCAGTTTAAATTGCTCAAAAGGAGGAGAATGTGGCTGCGACAAGGGTATTTGAACAAAATTCATAAATGGGTCTTGGCGTACTATAAAGATTATAAAGCGGATTGTCTGAATTTAAACTGAGGGGTCTGATAACCCTATGTGACTAGCACTGTATAACAAAAACACCAGACTGCAATTATTTAAAGCCATTTAAAGGTGCTGTTAGCAGTTAAAGAGAGAACATGCCCCGAGGCTCCCAAATAGGTAAACATTTTAAATCAACGGAACAAGAGAATCGAGGATAATTCAAACATAAATCCCCAATGGGGGAAGACTGAACCCAATCTTCCAGTAGATGAGGTGGAATAGCCTCCAAGAGCACCCTTTGATATTAAAGAAATGGCAAGTGGTGGGGGAACTCCTACCATCTCTGACAGAAATGATGGAAACAAATTTTCAAGAGAAAACTAAAATATGATAGAGGAACAGAAAAATTACACCGGTAGAATGGAGGAAATTGAAAAGAGGGTTAGCATCCTGGAAGATGAAATTGAATATATTCACATAAAGCTCCAAGAATCTAACAAAGTAAGATAGGAATTAGTGGAGAAGCTAGACTATTTAATTAGGAATTAGTGGAGAAGCTAGACTATTTAGAGAACAGATCCCGGAGGAACAACCGGGATCGTGGGCATGCCTGAATCTTATTCCAATAATGGCCTTAGAGACGTGGTTATGAAACAAATATTGGAAAAACTGGGCATACAGAATGAAGTCAAAATAGAAAGAGCTCATGGACTGGGGCCACCAAGGAATCAAGAAAAAAAATTTGTCCAATTGTGGTCATTGCAAAGATACTGGACTTTAATGATAAAATCCAGTTACTCTGAGCAACAGACAGGATTGGAACTCTATGGAAACAGAATATTAATATTTTCAGATTATTAAACTGCAGTGTCTATCAAAAGGAGAGCATTCTCAGACCTGTGCACCCTGATGGCGAGAAGGGAGATCAAAATTATTGTAATACCCGGCAACTCTCAAAATTCAGAAGAAGGCTGGGGCATTTACACAATTCACCTAAAAAGAAGAAGCAAAGCATTATCTACAAAAGAGGAAATATAAGGGCAGGGAGGACAGAGGGGAGGGAAAGGAGAAAAAGAAAAGGGTATTAAAAATAAATAAATGGGCCAGACAAGCTTATCTTGCTAAATCTATAGAGAGAGTTTATGGACTGAGAAGGGAAAGTAGGGAAGGGGTGTGTGTCCCCCCCCTAACATTGGAGATATAAATTTAACACTAAAACCGTTATGTAGGTCCTCAATATTGCTGTAATACACATTATTAAAAAGGAGTGGGAAATACACACACACATACAGGTTTGTTGTATGGCTTTTTTTTTTCCCCCCTCACTTTGTAGACATAAGCTTAACCCCTTAATGGCCGGCCTATTTTAAACCTTAATGACCAAACTTTTTTTATTATTTTTTTGCGTTTTTTACATTTTTTTTTTGGGCTGGTAATGGAAAAAAAACCCATAAATTTCGCCACTCTTTTTTTGCGTCTTCGATTTACGCTGTTTACTGTGTGGTATCAATAACTTTATTCAGTGGGTCATTACAATTGTGGCGATACCAAGTTTATATAGATTTTGTATGTTTTACTACTTTTACCGAGTAAAAACACTTTTTTTTTCAAAATTATTTGTTTTTGTGTCGCCATGTTTTAAAAGCCATAAGTGTTATTTTTATGCCGATGCAGCTGTATGAGGTCTTGTTTTTTGCGGGACGACTTCTAGTTTTTATTGGTATAATTTTGGAGTAAATGCAACTTTTTGATCACTTTTTCTCAAATTTTTTTGAAGGCAGGATGAACAGAAAACAGCAATTGTGGCATTGTGTTTTTTATTTAATTTTTTACGACGTTCACCGTGCGGGTTAAATAACGTAATCGCTTTATAGATGGAGTCGTTACGGATGTGGCGATACCAAATATGTGTAATGTTTTCATTTTTATTTTTTCATATTGAAGTATTTTATAAGGGAAAAAGTGGGTTTTTCATTTTTTTTATTTGGGATTAACTTTATTCAACTTTTTGATAACTTTATGTTTAGTCCCACTAGGGGACTTCACTATTCGATCTTCTGATCTTTTATAATACACTGCAATACTTCTGTATTGCAGCAAATTTTTCCCTGTCAGTGTAAAACGGACAGGCACCTGCTAGGTCATGCCTCAGGCATGGCTTAGCAGGCATCCACTACAGGCAGACTTGGGGGCCTCTGTTAGGCCCCTGGCTGCCATAGAAGCCATTGGCACCCTGCGATTGCAATTGCAGTGTGCCGATGGGGTGAGAGAGGGAGCACCCTCCCTACAAAACCACTTGGATGCGGCGCTCACTATTGAGCGCCACATCTAAGGGGTTAAACAGGTGAAATCGATGTTGAAATCGATCCCGTCCGTTAGTGCAGGTGTCTGGCTGTCTTTAAACCGACCGACACCCGCTTTAGCCGGCAAAGGACACCTGTGCCGGGCTTATGTCAGAGCGCTGTGAAAAGGCGTATTGGTGGTTGTTAAGGGGTTAACACTTAGACCGTTAAACGGTCCCTATTATATTTATACTACACATTATTAAAAAATAATTGGGAAATATGCACATATAGATTTGAATAGTACATCATGGTGGGGTTTTTTGGGGGGGGTTTTCCCCCTCCTTCTAAATATAGAAAAAAAATGTAAAACTCTATTCATACCTCTCTATATAGGGGAGTTTGTAAAGGGGGTAGTAATGTGTGTCAATGGTAGATAATGGAAAGATGTATATATGGGGAATACCTTTCAAAAATAATGTAAGATCTAAAAATTATTAATGGGAGGGTTAAGAGTGGCTTTGTGGAATGTAAAGGGCATATCTACTCCGATTAAAAAGAGATAAAGTATTGAGACAGTTGAATGGGGTAAAGGCAGATATTGCTGTTACAAGAAACATATTTAACAGAAAAGGAAATTATGAAAATGCAAAGAATTTGGGTGGGCCAGGCGAGGGGGATCCATTTAACGAGAAGAGGAGGAGGAGTTATATTACTAATACATAAAAAGACTTAACTGTAAGATAGTTAAAACAGAAGAAAATGTACAGGGAAGGGGATTGAAGGCTGAGGTGGTAATTGGCGACAAAGCACTTAGTATTTATAATGTCTATGCACCCGACAATCCAACAGAGGAATTTTTTTCTTTTTTGGAAAAATGGGTGGTGGTAGATACAATATTGTTTAAGATCAAAGTGGGTGATTTTAATTCAATATTGGACCCGCAGATGGATAAATCTAATACAAAGGCCACTCCAATCAGGAATAATACATCTTTTAAGAAAATGATAAAAAATTGTCTGATAGATGTGTGGAGGATTTTTTACCCTGACGCCAAAGAACTTAATTTTTTTCCGGCAGTGCATGGATACCTCTCAAGATTGGATTACATCCTGACCCCGAGAACTTGTGAGTAGGGTCTCTCAGATGCATGTGCATGATATAGTCATAGCAGACCATGCTCCTGTAAGCATGGTCATAGAAATTTTGAATACAGTAGACCATAGAGGATTCACGTGGAGCTTTCCAAGTTTTTTTTATACGAAGATATAGAATTTAGGTGATTTCTCATAAAAGAATTGGATTAGATTGTAGAAAATAATAAACAACATAGGCATCAAGGTATATTACTTATGGGAGACTACGAAGGTGGTTATTAGAGGGTGGGTATTATCTCATATGTACAAGGCATGAAAAAGAAAAACGTAACCAAGTTAATGGAAACAAGTAGTAACTACCGAAGAAGGTTTAATAAATACACCGAGAACCCTAGCATTGAAAACAAAATTAAATGGCAAGAAAATAAAAAAAATATACGAGGCTCTACTGGGGGAAAAAAAAAAACAACAATACAAACTAAAGGCAGATGCTAAATACTATAAATATGGAAATAAATAGGAGATTCTTAACCAATTTAGCTAAAGGGTATAAAAAAGCACATCATATAGAGGTAATTAGAAATGAGAAGAATATACTGGTTAATTCACCAGACCAGATTGCAGAAGCATTTAGGGCTTATTACAAACCTCTATACAGAGAACCAGAAGGATGCGATAAAGAAAAGATGGTTACATTTTGAAATGGGATAAATTTGCCAAGATTAAATGAGATCGAACAGGACTTGCTAAATAAAGAGATAACAAAAGTAGAAATAAAGGAGGCAATTAACGTACCATTAAATAAAGCCCCTGGCCCTGATGGGTATAATGAGGAATTCTACAAAATAGTAAAAGATAAGGTTGGAGATCTATTGGAACAAAGCGTTTAAATAAATATTTCAAAGAGATAAAAGGATGCTATCCGCCAATCAGGCCTACATAGTGGTAATTGGTAAAAATGACAAAGATTACCAGAGTCATACATACCAATATCACTATTAAATCAAGATATAAAAATCCTCACTAAAATAATGGCAAATAGACTCGCTACTGTACTACCCAGATTGGTGGGGGAACACCAAAATGGATTTGTGAAAGGTAGAACGGGAAATAGAAACATCAGGAAGACACTTGCAGTACTGGACTGGGCCAGACCCAGGACACAGTTAATGCCTAAAGCAGTTTTGATTTCATTTGATGCAGAAAAAGTGTTTGTGTCCTGGGTCTGGCTTGGACAGGTACTGGAGAAGATTGAATTTACGGAGAATATCGGGCAGCTCATACGTTGTTTATATGGCCATCCACAGGCTCGAGTGAGGGTGGCAGGGACCCTGTCTGGCCCCTTCGAATTAAAAGGCGGGACGAGACAGTGCTGTCCGCTCTCGCAGCTCCTGTTTAATTTGGCTACTGAATCTCTGGCTCTGAATCTAATAGCAAATACAAAAATAAATGTAAGGAGTTAAAAATAAAAATTAAGGATATTAAAATCTCGCTGTTTGCGGACGATCTAATAATATATGTAAAGAATATTGATGAGGCGGTTGAGGAGATTATGAATACATTAAAAGAATTTGGTTTGTTGTCTGGCTAAAAAGTGAATCAATCAATCAATTTATGGTCCTAATGATGTCAAAAAGGGCGGATCTTGCTTGGAGTGGCAAGTCTAACCTTCATATTGTAAATGAACAAATAAAATATTTGGGGCTAAAAGTAAATAGAGATGTAAATATATCACAGTAATTATGACCCTATCAAAAATAAAATAAATCAAGAATGAAAAAAAAAAATGCAGTAGTTACCTTTATCGATTTTTGGAAGAGGTCATCTTGTAAATATGATCAGCTTTACAAGTTTGTTGTACCCTATGCAAATGCTCCCATTTTTATTAAAGAACAGAGATATTAAAGTGGAAAATAGCTTTTTGAAGTTTATACGGAAAGATAGAAAAAAACCTAAGGTAGCAATAGAGAAAAGAAAAAAAGGCGGTATTGTTACCTATAATTGGTCTTGTAGCTTTAGATATTTAAAAATGTAAAAGAATGGAGAGAAGTGAAGTCTCAACTAAAGGGGGTTTTACACCGGGTGATAATCGTGCAGAAGAGCATTCATATAACGCTCGTTGTCGATAATTGCCCTGTGTGAAAAAAAAAAAGGGCAGAGATCAGCAGATGAACGAGCAAACGTTCAATCATCTGCTGGTTGTATCGTTTGAAAAAAGTAATATAATATCGTTGTCGACAGCAGATCTCTCTGTGTAAACTGGGAGACTCGCTACCGACATGATGATAATGTATGGGGACGAGCGATCGGAGTAACGACCGCTCGTCCCTATCCATAGCTCCGTGTGACAGAAGCAAACTACCGCTGATTAACGATGTCTGGTTGATTGGCGCTCGCTGTACCGGCCGAGTGTCGGCTGGTGTAAAAGGCCCTTAACTAATAAGAGGATAGAGGATCTCCTCACATATCCAATATCTTTAAAAGGATTAATGTGTACAAGAAAGAAAGTAAGGACAGAGTAATTGTATATTGTTTAAGGAGACTATTGCGACATGGAAAAAAATAAGGCTATACAGAGAACCAAGTCATGTTGATACCGAATTGGAGCTCAGACATGTTCCAATTTTGAGACCAACACTGGATAGCAAAATTTGGAGGGAATGGGCAGGAAAGGGAATGAGTAAAGTTGGAGATATTCGAGATAATCAGGGAAAGGTAAAATCATTCTCAGCACTACAAGTTGCAGGGAAATTGGAGGCAAAACATTGGGGTGGGGTGGGGGGAAGAGAAGTATTTGAAGAGAAGGTATGATTTATTGTGTTTAAAACTTATGGAAATATAAGTTATGAATACAATACAAAAAAAGTATTGTTTATATGCTTTTAAATGGAAATAATAAAATATTTATATATAAAAAAAAAAAAGGACCAAAATAGGCCTGTTATTAAGGGGTTAAATCTACACTAAGTTTTACAGAAAAGGATACAGTTTTCATCCCCTTTTCTATTACGAGGTGGACCAGGCATATTGAGTAAAACAAGTTTTGCATCGTGAGACTTCTTCACTATAACCTCATTAAGTTTCACAGCTGTGTGCATCCTGCGAACATTTGACTGATTCCTGGGTAAAAAGAAATTGCATAAGAAAATTTGTATACACTTACAAGTCTACTAGAATATCAGCAACGGCATTCAACAAGTAGCTTTGTAACACAAAAAGACTTACAAGTTTTCCCACTCCCTGATTGCAAGAAAAGTAGACATAAATAAGAATTAGTGTAAACAAACCGGCATATTCTACATATACATATATATCTTTTACAAGTACTTTAATAAATTACTTTGATTTGCAACCACAACGTTGGTGAACCAATAAGAAGATTATGCAGGAAGACTTATGGACATCTTGTGGTTGGTTGTTCACCTCTGGTGGATTGCAGTACTAGCTGTTCTAGAATATTTTTTTTATTATCTGTGATTTTGTCTGTTTTTACACCATAGACCAGGCATCTGCCACCAGTGGCACTTCAGCGGTTGTGTAACTACAATTCCTAGCATGACCTGTCAGGATTTTGACAACAGCTGGAATGTGGCTGGTTGTAGACACCTGCCATAGAATTCTTTTTTTTTTTAATTATTATTATTATTATACACAATATGTATCCTGCTTCTACATGTGCTCTAAAACAATAAAAATGTTAAGAAAAGTGTTCTAATTGATTTCAGAAGTTAACATTCATTGTAACGTTTAATATTTTCTACAACCGTTCAAATAAATATTCATATAAAATTCAGATCAGAGCCAATTGAAGAACTCCAAAATCTATAATACTGTGCAAAAGTTTTAGGCAGTTGTAGAAAAATTCTGCAAAGTAAGAATGCTTTCAGAAATCAACATTTGGTGTGACCACCCTTTGCTTTCAAAACAGCATCAATTCTTCTAGGTACACTTGCACAAAGTCATGGATTTTGTAGGATTATAGTCAGGTGCATTATTAACTAATTATATAAAACAGGTGATAATGACCATCATTTTCACATGTAGGTTGAAACACAAACATGAATTGTAACAGAAACAACTGTGTAGGAGGCTTAAAACTGGGTGAAGAACAGCCAAACTCTGCTACAAAGGTGAGGTTGTGGAAGACTGATGTCATAGGTTCACCATGGCAAGACTGAGCACAGCAACAAGACACAAGGTAGTTATATTGCATCAGCAATGTCTCCTAGGCAAAGATTTAAAAGCAGACTGGGGTTTCAAGATGTGCTGTTCAAGCTCTTTTGAAGAAGCACAAAGAAACAGGCAACGTTGGTCGGCCAAGGAAACTTAGTGCAGCAGATCAAAGACACATCGTGCTTACTTCCCTTCAAAATCTGAAGATGTCCAGCAGTGCCATCCGCTCAGAACAGGCAGAAACCAGTGGGACCTAGGTACACCGATCTACTGTTCAGAGAATTCTGGCCAGAGGAATTGCTGCCAAAAAGCCATACCTTCAATGTGCAAACAAGGCCAAGCGAGTCAAATATGCAGGAAAACATAGGAACTGGGGTGCAGAAAAATGGCAGACAAATTTGAAATATTTGCCTGTAACTGAAGGCAGCTTGTTCGCAGAAGGGCTGGAGAGCGGTACAATAAGGAGTGTATGCAGGGAACACTGAAGCACGGTGGAGGTTCCTTGCAAGTATGGGGCTGCATTTCAGCAAATGGAGTTTGGGATTTGGTCCGGATTAATGGTGTCATTAATGCTGAGAAATACAGGCAGATACTTTTCCATCATGCAATACCATTAGGAACGTGTCTGATTGGCTCCAAATTTATTCTGCTGCAGGACAATGACGCTAAGCAGCCAATGTCATTAAGAACTATCCTCAACGTAAAAAAGAAGTAAGAGCCCTAGGAGTGATGATATGGCCCCCACAGAGCCCTGATCTCTACATCATCGAGTCTGTCTGAGAGTACAAGAAGAGACAGAGGAATTTGAAGAAGCCTACAGTTCTCCAAGATGTTTGGAACAACCTACCTGCCGAGTTCCTTCAAAAACTGTGCAAGCGTACCTAGAGGAATTGATGCTGTTTTGAAGGCAAAGGGTGGTCACACCAAATAGATTTAGATTTCTCTTCTGTACATTCATTTTACATGTTTTTAATTGATTAAAAAAACCACTTCTATTTTTACAAGCATTCTTACTTTGCAGCAATCTTCCACAACTGCCTAAAACTTTTGTACACTACTGTAGAAACATAAGTTATTCAACAGGTCTAGCATTTCCTAATTTAAAATTATTATTATTTAGATGAGCCATACTTGCAAACAAAACTGATATGTTATATGAGTTGATTGGAAATAAAAGGTTAATAATTTTTGCATTGAATCTTTAGCAATAGTCCAAACTAATATTTCAATCAAGTTGGAAGAACACATATTATGATGAGGTAAACTATGATAGTTTTGACTATGTAAGTATT
This sequence comes from Rhinoderma darwinii, assembly GCF_050947455.1. Lineage (NCBI taxonomy): Eukaryota > Metazoa > Chordata > Amphibia > Anura > Rhinodermatidae > Rhinoderma > Rhinoderma darwinii. Next base: position 42,830,240 of record NC_134699.1, on the reverse strand, counting down.
TCTTGCGCAAGACTGCCATACGGCTATATATTCACGTTCCAACTGCCGATGCCCGTACAGTTGTCACGTATATAAAGGTTTGCAGCCTGGAACAAGATTTAATGTGTGCAGTGCTGCACTTTTACGTCTGCTGGGGCTTTGAGATGCCCAGAATACACCCACCCTGTAGATGGCACCACACACAACCCCCTGTAGATAGTGCATACCTGCCTATAGATAGCAACACCTAAGCTCCCTCTAGGAGCGGAATCCCCGGTCAGAACACTCTGGCCGGGGATTCCGCTCTTAGAGGGAGCCCGTGACGTCACTGTCCTTATCGCTTTGACTGGGGATTCCGCTCCTAGAGGGAACTTAGGTGGGGCTATCTGCAGGGGGTGTTGTGCTATCTACAGGGAGGATGGCACTATTTACATTGGCACTATATGGGCACTACCTAAAGGGGACGCTGGTGCTGTCTACATGGGCACTGTGGCACTATCTACAGGGGCACTGTGGTCTTTTCAGGGGGTTGGGACAAAAAAAAACCTAATGAATAAACGTCATCCATATTTTATTTTTATTTTTTTAACAGCCATTAAAAAAACGGATGGCAAATGGCAGTTAAAAAGTGGCAGACAGCCTGGAAATGGATTCAAGTTTTGTGACGCTGATGCAAAACCGCCATGAAAAACTGGCAGCTGATCCATTTTAACAGCTTTTTTTTTTTTCACATGTGAGTATAGCCGTCTTCACTCTCCCCTCACAGTGATCCAGGTTGACCGAGAGAGAAGAACTATTGTTACAGAGTGCAACAGTGTGTATATATCTATATACATATACTATAGTTAAATATATATTTTAAAAAAACACATTTTTAGTGATTTGTCTGCTCATAATAAAAATTAAAAACATGGAATTAAATTTATCTAGAAAAGTTAATTTTACGAAAAAATATACAAGATGTTATTTTGCACTTAAAGGAACAGTGTCATCACAAATAATTTTTTTATATGTTAAAGATGTTAGTGCTTTAATAAAAACGTTTATTTTCATTTGTGTGTTTGTGTTTTACTGTTTCTTATTTTTACACTTTTTCTTCCCTATGGGGGCTGCCATTTTTTGTTCCATTTCTGTGTGTGTCGATTAACGACACACACAGACATGGAATACGGCAGCCACAGTCCCATAGGGACTGCGAACGGCTCCCGTCCCATTGACTGCCGTGTACGGCGTCTGTGTGGGAACTGCGCATGCGCCGCTCCCACACAGTCCTATTCGAAATTGGCGCCGTCCGGCGCCATTTTCCTGTGGACCGGAAGTCGCAGCCGGACAGTAATATTACTACTTCCGGTCGCGGCTTCCGGACTTGTGCACATGGAACAGCGGCAGCAAAGGGAGCGGACGGGCCGGAGGGAGCCGCGGCGGCAGGAGCAGGTAAGAGATTTCAATGTATGTTAGTGTTTGTGTGTGTTTACTACTGTATGTAAACCTACTACACTGTGGGTTACCTCAAAAAATGGCGACACACAGTGTAGGAGGTTAAACCTTTCAAACCCCTCGTTTATCCCGGCACTAGCCAGGATAAAGGAGGGGGGGATGCTGAGAGCTCACTAGAGCGAGGGCTTTTAACCCAATGTTGCAATGCTGCAATTTTGGGAACAGCTCCATCTAGTGACCAAAAATGGGTAGTATTATAAATTAGAAATAATTTATAATATTACATGGACTCGTGCAAAAAAATAAAAAAAATTTGAACAATGTTTAATCACCCACACACTAAATGTTTAATTTTTTTAAAAAAAACATGTTTTTCTGGCAACACATTCCCTTTAACTTAAGGATGCAGCCAGTTCTGGCCTTAAAGAGGACCTGCCACCTCTCCTGAAACATTTATTTTAGTAAATACTTGCATTCCCCAAAAACGTTAAAGCATCTTTTCTTATAACTCTGCATTGTGTCATTACTCTGTTATTCCTTCTATTATTTATTAATACGTACAATTCCTCTTGCTAAAGGGGTGTGGCCATACAGTCTCATTGTGTCAGCACTGGTTTTTTTTTGTTTTTTTTGTTTTTTTTTTCTTTTAAAAGAATAATTTGTCTTTGTGTTGACTCACTTTGAGAACAATAACTTTAATTTTATTTTTATTGTTGACAGCTTTGAGAGGGCTTGTTTTTTTCAGTTGTAGTTTTAAGTGTTACCTTTTCAGGGTTCATAGGACTTAATGATAAAAATTTTTTAATTTTTTTTTGGGGGGAGGAGGAATGAACGAAAAAACACAATTCCACCATTGATTTCTTTATAACACATTTGTTTTATAGTATGGGTGGTTATGGTTGTGGTGATACGAATTGTGTGTACTTTTTTCTTTTTATATATATTTTTTTTTCCATCAAGAATTGTGTAAGGGAAAAAGTTTTAATTTCAATGGGAGGCGTGGGCTTTTTCCCCGCGAGTGGAAAAACAGTCTCGCGGGAAAAATAAGCGACATGCCTTATCTTCGGACATTTACGTCTCTGACCTCCCATTGACATCAATGGGAGGCAGAGAAAGCGTATTTTGCTGCGTTTTTTGCTCGCATCGCTCAATGGCCACGGGCGAAAAACGCGCCAAACAGTGTGCAGGCAGATCAAAATCGGCCTCAAAATTCCAGACGGAATTTTTAGGCAGAATTTTCTGCCTGCAAAAAACTGTGAACATCGCCTTAGAGTATGTTCACAATTAGTGTAAACACTGTATTTTCCGTGTATTACAGTAGCAGCAGAGTGGATAAGATTTGAACAAATCTCATCATACGCTGCGGAAAAAATCTGCCAAAACCAAGTTCATAAACTGACATGCGGTGCACTTTTTTTTAACCCGCAGCACGTCAATTTATTCTTTGGAATCGCTACTTTTCTGTTGTTGCTTTTTCCCATTAAATTTAATGGTAGGTAGAACCTGCAACAAATAGCAAATGTTGCCGTTTTTGCGGCGCAGAAGGAGTGACTCCACCACAAAAATCTAAACGCAGAAAGAAGAAACCTTTTTTTTTAATTAATAGAGGTTAATACTTACCCTGCTCTCTGTTGTCACAGCGACGGTTCTTCTGTTCTCCATCCAGGCCGGCCTCCTGGGATGACGTTTCATACCATGTGACAGCTGCAGCCAGTCAAAGGCTGTAGCGGTCACAAGGGCTGACGAGTCATCCGTGGAGGCCGGCCTGATGGAGAACAGAAGAACTGTTGCTGTGACAATGGAGAGCAGGGTAAGTATTAACCGGTTATTAATTTCAAGCAAAAAAGGTTTTTCTTTTAGCCAGAATTCGCTACGGGTAACAGGGCGTATACGTTGTGTACTTTTAGGCAGCGTGTCCACCCTGTGTGAACATGGCCTTATGTGTCTCAATGGTTACAGACTACAAGTAAGCCTATGTGTAGTCTGATCCTGCAGGCTTGCTTTACTCCACTCCTTCTGCCACTTCTTACTAACTTACAGATAATAGAAAAAATAGTAGGTGGAGAGAATACCGCATGACTGCAGGATATTTGTAATCTGTAAACATAAAGACAATTATTTCTGCATAAGAGTTATAGTAGTGTAGAAGCCATGCTAAGATATTAAGTGTGCCTACTGTAGTGCTAGATCCTACTTACGGTTTCATATTGAAAAAGTCTCTTATGCCTTCTGGAGTGCTAGGACTTTTGCTTTTGTTTTTGTCTGCTGTAAACTTATCCTTTGTCCAGGTAAGGTGCACTTTTTCTTGAGCAGTGTCTGGTTCCTCTGGTGGAGATTGGGGTGTACTTGTTGCATTTTTATCATGTATTAATTGTACCTAAAGGCAAAGGAGATCCATATTTAGAGAACAATAAAAAGAGAGATGTTTTCAGGGGTCAAGACAACAAATGGGATCTAATTTTACCTCTTCCTCAGACTTTTCCTCACAATCTCCCACTTGCTCTTCTGGAACACTAAGATGCAGTCGAGTATTTGTAGGATTCTTACGTCTTATTGATCCACGTGATTCATCTGTAATGCTCTGAATCTGTATGGAAAGGGTAAGTGTAAACCACATCTCACATTTACTTTTCATTTTCTTTTTCTTCTGTACAGAATTAGAAAAAAAAACTGTGCCTCCCCAGTCTACAGATTGTGTGTGATATTGCAGCTCAGACCCATTCACTTCAGTGTAGCTGAGCTGCAATAATAGTCAAAACCCATAGACAAGTGAATACTGTTTCTGGAAAAAGCAGCCATGTTTCTCTAACCCCTTACAACCCCTGTAAAGCTTCTAGCTCTGAATTTGGTCTTTATAAACAAGATTACAACTCTACAAAGTCCTAGGTTACCTTGTCATGCAATTTAACTTTTCTCTTTAAAAAAAAATGTCTATACTCACCTCCCTCTCCCGTTCTGTTTTCGTCAAATGCATTTGTTTCAGGATTTGAGACCTTTGTTCCATCACTAGAGTTTTCTCATATGTGTATGCTGAAATATCACTGTCATGCTAGAGCACAGTAGAATAAATGTTAATAAAAATATACAGTACAAATATTGGAAATAAAATATTTTAAAACAAGGTTGGCTTTTTAAGAATAAGTAAAATGGATTTTCCTTTCTTAATATTCCTTTGAAAGTATCCAAGAGACACCAGAAATCAGATAATAAAACTTGGACAAAATGGAGAGACATAATAATAAATGCAACATCCAAGATGAAGTTCATTTTAAGTTAATTTATCTTTTCGTTTTACCCAACGAGCCTTTTTAAATTTGGAGACGGCGGTCTTGTTATCTGGTGTCCTAATTTAAACTGGCTATACACCATAGATTAAAGTCATCCAAAAATTGGGCATGTTGGATCCCCCTATTGAAATAAGCATGTATGTTTATGGTAGAAATATAGCTGTATGTTCTAATGTGTATGGCCACCTATAAGAAGTCTTGTAATGGTTACCAACCGCTCATGTAGAGCATTAGAGTGATGCATGCATGCTGACCATGTATAAAGATTATTAATATTGGCACTAAAGTTGTTAAAGAGGACCTGTCAGAGACAGACCTACTAATCTTCCATACTTCGTTCCTCAATTGTATTTATCTAGAATGTTATATTGTCAATAAACTTACCATTTCTACTACTTCAACTTCTGCATTAATTCTTAGGTGGTATAAGAAGGTGGTTAGATCCTTTTTCATCTGGATACTATTGTCATCCATTTGTGCCACTGTGAAAATCCGCATTGTACACCTCTTCCAAACCTTAGTAGATAGGATATATTGCAAGTATTTATTTGATATTATTTAAAAACGACTTTTTAGTTGTAGCTGTAGGTTGTTACATGTATTTGCTGATCTGTGATATATATTTTTTTTATATTACTTGTTATAAACCAGTATTTATATTATCTGAACTGAATATAAATACACAACAGTGCAAACATTTTTGTTTTTAAAATCATTTATATTTTTTTATCATGGTATCATTCAATTGATTTAAAACTTAGTGAAGATGTTACTGTTGAGAATCACTATTACTGCTTGAGTTTACTGATTTTATTTTTTATTAACTTGACCGTGAAACCCCATTTTCAGCAGCTATTAAATATAATTTTTTGGTTATAAGAGAAACTTTGTCATTTGTATATGTTGCATAGTTGAACTCCATTATTCTGTTGAATAAAGCAAGTAAATTGCCTTTCCTTGGGTTGCAGGGTATGCATAGCACTGTAATTTTGGAAGGTCTATTCTCGGTTAAAAAAAAAATGTCCAGAACAATAAATTTCAGGAAATAAAAAGAACTGGTAGGACCAAATACACATACACAGAAGAGGATATACACATCTGTGTCTACAGTTAGAGAATCAGACTCCTTACAGTTTCTGAGTTGGCAGCTTCAAATAAATACTATACGCCAAACACCAGTGTCATCTGCAACAGATGACTCTGTGATGTTGGCCTTACAGGCATAATTGCAAAAAAAACAAAAAAAACTTTATTTGAAGCTAGAAAGCAAGAGTAAAAGCTTAAAATAAAACATTTTTGCCATCAAGATTCACAGACCAATCACTGGCCAACCTGACCCAACAGAGGAAAACATCTTTCTAGAAATGGGTATTTGAGTAGGAATTTGACCTCTAAAGTTTATTTGTTAAAATATATAAACTACCCGTCAAAAGTTTTAGAACACCTTAATTTTTCAAATTATTTTTTACATTCACTCAGTTCTAGTACAGAAAATAACGTGAAATGGTTCAAAAGTAAGTTAAAAACATAAAAATATGAATTTTTAACATCAAATGCAACAATAGTCTGAATTTCTGATTTTAACCAAAGGGCTTTTTTCACAGAAGACATCAAGGAGAACCTGTTCTGCAGCACAGAAAGCAAATTATGGTTTAAAATTGGATAAAACTATTCCTACAGGTGTCTCAACTTATGGAGATTTCTTTCCAACCCTCTGATTCTATATAACTAGTGTTGAAACAGACTGCATTACAACACCCTGTAGGGCTGGATTTGAACAGTTTTGCTCTTCAGGTCAGAGCACATTGCTATCATAATGGCAAGAAAAATGCAATTCACAAAATAAGACCCTTAGAAGTGTCCTACAGAGAAATTGCCACGAAAACCAAGGTGGCAGTTAGTACAGTTTTCTGTACCATCAAAAGGCACTTGGAAACTGACGGGAAGAGGTCTGGCAGACCAAAGGCCACTACAAAATCAGATAACAAGTTTTTGAGAGTCAACAGTTTGCGTGATTAGAGCCTCACAGCACAAAATATTCAAACCCAGCTTAATGCAGCAGAAAACAAACACGTTTCCATTTCAACTGTGAACAGAAGACTTCTATCTACAGGTTTGACAGGTCGAATATTAGTAAGAAAGCCGCTGCTAAGATTGCAAAAAAAAAAAAAAAGACTTGCCTGTGCCAAGCAGCACCTCCAGTGGACTACTGAAGAGTGGAAGAAGGTCTTATGGACAGATGAATCAAAATTTGACTTTGGTACATCGCGCAAGGTTTTTGTACGTCGTCGAGTCTGTGAAAGTATACTTCCTCTGTGTGTGACACCAACTGTCAAACATGGAGGAGGAAGCATGATGGTCTGGGGCTCTTTTGCTGGATCTGGAGTTGGCAACTTGTAAAGGGTTACAGGTACACTAGACAAAAAGGGCTACCACAACATTTTTACGTGCCGTGCAATACCCTCTGGTGTACGCCTACTTGGTCAGGGGTTCATATTCCAGCAAGACAATGATCCAAAACGTACTTCTAGGTTGTGCCAGAATTGCTTAAGAAGACCAGAAGAAGCTGGTAGGCTTCAAAGAATGGAATGGCCTGCACTGTCTCCAGGCTTAAACCCCTTTGAGCTTCTTTGGTATGAACTTGACAGAAGGGTGAAAGCAAAGCAACCTACAAGTGCAACACGTTTGTGGGAACTTCTGCAACAATGTTGGGAAGAAATTTCTGAACAATATCTGAATGCAATTGTAGAAAGGATGCCTCAATTGTGTAAAGCTGTTCTATCAGCTAGAGATGGCTACTTTAAAGAGTCAAAAATCTAGATTTAATTTGTTGAAACAAAGTTAATCCATTATTTTTATTGATCTTAACTTGTTTATTTCTTCTATACTTTCATTTTAACCCCTTAATGACCAGCCTATTTTGGACCTTAATGACCAAGCTATTTTTTAAGTTTTTCAAGCGTCGCATTCCAAGAGCTATAACTCTTTCATTTTAGCTTCGACATAGCTGTATAAGGTCTTGTTTTTTACGGGACAAGTTGTATTTTTTAATAGCACCATTTTTAGGTACATATTATTTATTGATTAACTTGTATTAACTTTTTTTTGGGGGGGAATAGAAAAAAATCTGAAATTTCGCCACTCTTTTTTGCGTCCTAAATCTACGCCGTTTACCGTGTGGTATAAATAACACAATAACTTTATTCAGCAGGTTGTTACGATTGCAACAATACCAAATTTGTATAGTTTTTGTATGTTTTACTACTTTTACACAGTAAAAACGCTTTTTTTTCTAAATTATTTGTTTTGTGTCTCCATATTTGAAGAGCCGTAACGTTTTTATTTTTTCGCCGATGCGGTTGTATGAGGGCTTTTTTTTTGCGGGAAGACTTGTAGTTTTTATTGGTACCATTTTGGAGTAGATGCGACTTTTTGATCACTTTTTATCAAATTTTTTTAAAGTCAGTATTCACAGAAAACAGCAATTTTTCCATAGTTTTTTATTAATTTTTTTACGGCGTTCACTGTGCAGGTTAAATAATGTAATAGATTTATAGTCGGGGTCGTTACGGACGCGGCGATACCAAATATGTGTAACTTTTTAACTTTATTTTGTTTTTTTAATAGTAAAGCATTGTGTAAGGGGAAAAGCTGGGTTTTTCATTTTTTTTCACATTTTTTTTTAAATTAACTTTATGAAACTTTTTTTTTACTTTTTGACTAGTCCCATTAGGGGACTATAATATGCGATTCTGCGATCGCATTTATAATACACTGCAATACTTTTGTATTGCAGTGTATTATGCCTGTCCGTTTAAAACGGACAGGCATCTGCTAGGTCATGCCAGAGGCATGACCTAGCAGGCATACACTACAGGCAGACCTGGGGGCCTTTATTAGGCCCCCGGCTGCCATCGCAGACACTCGGCGATCGTATCGCCGGGTGTCGGTGGGAGAGAGAGGGAGCTCCCTCCCTCTCTCCAAAACCACTCAGATGCGGTGCTCGCTATTGAGCACCGCATCTGAGGGGTTAAACATGTGAGATCGATACTAATATCGATCTCACACGGCAGATCAGGGACGCTCCCAGCCCTCAGCTGCCTCTAGCAGCTGAGAGCAGGGAGATTTGACAGCTCCCTGCTCTGTAAACTTATTCCGATGCCACGACTTAAAAAGTCTATGGCATCGGAATAAGGCCCGTTAGTGACCGACGTAGAAACACGATGGGCCGGTCACTAACGGGTTAAAATACATTTGAGACATTAAACTGTGTAAATATCAATAAAAACTGGAAAAATTGAGGTGTTCTAAAACTTTTGTCCGGTTGTGTGTGTGTGTGTGTATGTATGTATATGTATATGTATATATATATATATTCAGAAAAAGCGACCGCACTCCAAGGAAATAGGTGAAAAAGGTGATGCGTTTTAATCACCCCACATGCAGGCAACATTTCGATCCGACTCAATGTGATCTTTGTCAAGGCTTGACAAAGATCCCATTGAGTCGGATCGAAACGTTGCCTGCCTGTGGGGGTGATTAAAACACATCACCTATTTCCTTGGAATGCTGTCTCTTTTTGAATTTTTGTATCTACAAGGGTTCTTAGCCTCAACACACGAGGTTTGCACCCACCACGGTGGTGCTTAACTATTTTTTCACTATATGTATGTATATGTGTGTATATATATATATATATATATATAGATGTGTGTATGTATATATTTATATATAATATTAGTATTTCCATGGTGACCTAGGAAGCAGTGCCTAAAGTTTCCCTACCATCTTGCTGATTCTTCATAAAAAGAGTCAATATGCCGTGTTCATAAATGTATTTCTAGTGCATAAAAGCCTACAAAGCTGTGTCCAGTTTGCTAGTACATGTTGTCTTGTAAAATTTACAAATCTCTATTAAATTCACTTTATTTATCAAAGCCTGAAAACTAGTCTTTGTGGTTTGTAAATTAGCTTTGCAATTAATTCTTCATTTTTTTTTTACAAACACACCTCTACTCAGTAGATTACATTATTTTAAAAATATCAAAACACTTTGTAAAACTTGTGATAAATGGAGCAGCTGTCTGTAGCAACTTATCCAGTCACTCTTTTCATTAGAAAGAGGAAAACTGGAATGTGATAGCTTGTTGTGGGCAACTTATGCTATCCACTATTTTTTTTTTGTGTTTTTTTTTTGTTAACATAAAGTGATATTCTATTCAGAGAACAATTACATTTGATTATGGCAGAAAATCAAAGGTAAGTTTATCTTTGTATAATATATGTTACTTTTTGGATGGAAGAATGTCTTGTCTATGCTATAGAAAACAAAAATAACATACTAATGTATGACTTGATTAAAAAAAGTTATATAAAAACATGCTTGTCATAATGTTAAGATTAGTCCTAATTTATAAATTATTTTTCTAATCATGAGTTCTAAATGGTTCCATGAACTTTCAAATGCTCTTATATTGTAGTTTTTTCTTCAGTTACCTTGTGGTGACGCAGAAGGAATGGCAAGAGCATCAGCATACCACCATCATGAACCACCCACCAAACATCAATATTTCCTTCAGAAAATCTTTCCTGGTTTGCAGGGTACATTGACACATTCTTGGTGGCAATCAAAGCCAAATGAGCAGCAGTAGTTTCTCTAACAAGTTCTGCAATGAGAAGAAGAAATAATAACAGATAATTGCATAATAGGTATGTAGAAATAAATGCCATTTAGAGATTAATAACACCAATTTGTTACTAGAGTATAGCAGGGTAATACCAATGAAGTCTCTCCATGTCTGGTGGTCTTCTTTCTGTCTCCAATTACGTGGCCATCCAACCAGGACAGTGTTATGTTGCAGCCCTCCAAGGCCACTTGACTGAATCAAATGAGAAATTCCATCTCGAATATTGGAAGAAGTAACTACCTGGCAGAAACCTTTTACCTTTTCAGCTTCCATAAGCCTACGTATAGACTGGAATTGTATAAAGACAATACAAAGTATGAATCCTAAAACGGCCACATGTTATTTGTATATGTCTACAATGTAAAAAAACAAAACGCCTGACACTTACCTCTTCAGCACGTTGAGATTGGGGGTTATTCTCCAAGTATGTTCCTTCTAACACAGAGCCAACAATGGTCAGTCCTTTACCTGCTTTTAACTGTGAGGTTAAAGAAAGGAGCTGCGGATGAACAACATTTTGTTCTTGATCAACCCGGACTAGAACAAGCAACTGTGGCCTACAATGAAAAATGCATGAATTCAGTTCTAAAATACCATAGAGGGAAAAGCTCTCTTTCTTAATTAAAATGTTTTTAATAGTTTACATACATACCTCCAGTTTTTGGTGTGTGGAGGGGCCTCCTCCAATCTTAGAAGAGCATATCGAGCTGCACTGAGTGACAGTCCACGAATTCCATCTCCCCACTCCTTCTCAGCCCTGCATATTAGCAGTTTGGTATAATATTTGTTTGAATAGCTCATAACTCCTTTTTACTAGAGACACATACTATAAATTGCAGTGGATATGCCATATAACACACTGATGCTATAAAATTTATTTTTTTAGAGATGAATTAGGCCTTAAAACACAAACAACATACCAGTGTATTATGCCTTAAACAGCTGCCATAAGTCACAAAAGTATTGTGCCCTTTTACTGAACAGATGTAACGCATTCATATTTTACTGCAGAATACAGGCCAACATTTTATGGTTCATGGGAACTTATCATTGGAATAGAACATTAGATTGTAGTGTAATTACACCTATATTTGGAAGGTCTAAAGGCCCTTTTACATGGGCCAATGATCGGGCAAGCGAGTGTTAATATGAACGCTCGTTCCCGATCATTGCCCTGTGTAAACAATCAGCTGATGAACGAGCAAAGACTCGTTCATCAGCTGATCATATCGTTTATGTAGCACAAAATATTGTTGTAAGCAGCACATCTCCCTGTTTAAATCAAGTAGAAAACGTTTGAGGCCCTTTTTAAAGCTGAGCATGAGAGACCACATCTAAACTATACAGCATGATGTTGACAGCATCATGCTGTGAGGGTGCTTCTCTGCAGGAGGCACAGGGAGGCTTGTGAAGGTGGAATGTGAAAAGAACCCGCAAAAAACATGTTAATTCCTGAAATAAACCCACTGCATTCAATTGGAATGTCCAAGGGCTGAATTCTTTTTATAGGAAAGTTAGCAAAAATAAGTATTCTTTAGATGATATTACACGACCCGCCGTGGGCCGCGTAGACTAGTGCCGATCAACGAGACAGCTTGTTGATCGGCACTTGTTTGCTCGTTTCACAAGGAGCTAGTATGGAGAAGAGCGCTCGTTACGCCGATCGCTCGTCCCTATACATTTTTATCATGTCGGCAGCACATCTTCCTGTTTACACAGGGAGATGTGCTGCCGACAACCATAATAGTTTTGGCATGTAAATGATGCAATCGGCTGTTCTGTGAATGCTCGTTTGCCCAATAATTGGCCGGAGTAAAAGGGCCTTTATGCACAGCAATGTCTTCATCAGCTATATTTTTGAAAAAGGTGTTTAATATATGCTCACCCACGGTACTCAATGTATTTGTAGATAAGACCAGCAACCAGCATGGCCACAAGAGCGTAATACCATGAGCAGATAAACATCAAAGACAGACAAAGGCTCATTCCAAGGAATGAAAGAGTCCTGTGAAAGAGAGACAAAACCGGAGTGTATTTTCAGTGCAAGAAACATTCCTAGTGCTAACAAATGTTTAAAGATAATAATAAATCTCTTTCCCAATAAGACATCCCATCTTAAGATTTTCCTCTAAATGTAAACTTTATTCTCCTTGTGAGTCTCTGCGGGCTTACCCGCACTGCTGGACCCTGCAGTGCCTTCTATTTGTTTATACAGAGAGTATTAATTAGGTTTGACATATAAGATGACAGCTTTCTTGAGCAATCTTCTTTTTTTTAGAGAAAGCAAAATACGTGCAAATTTACAGCTGTAGCCATCTTTATCTTGACTTAACGCATTAAATACACAAGGGGAAGATCTTTTATCCTTACTTTTTCAATGACTTTTGTTTTGTGATATCACGCTACAGAAAGTCATCAGTCAAGATAAAGAAGGCTAAATCCATACTAAGGTGTCCACTTAAATTATGAGTAACATATTAGTTGGAAGATGGATTTCTCTCATAGAGCGATTGTATCAAACCGACCTTTCCATGAGTTTTAATATAATATTTCAGGCCTTCACTCACCAGTGGTAATATTTGAAGCGAGGCCTCCAGTTGGGAGTCCTAAGCAATGTCTGAACAGCGCAGGCCAAGTTAACAAACATATAACACATCAAGAAAAACCTGCAGTCACAGAAAGGAAGAAGAAAAGACAGGGACTAGAAAGTTAGAAATAGTCACAGAAGAATCCGAGATTTAGGGTGGTGAAAATAAAATAAAAGAATCTGAGATGTATTAAGAGACCAATAGACATTAAACATACATAGAAAGAATAGGAGCAACTTCATCCAGAGATGCGATGAGGATACCAATCTCACAGATGCAGGCTGTCAACAACAGAGCCCATGTTGGTTCTCCATTAGCCTTTCCATGGCCAAATACCTATGTAGATAATGAAAGTACAAAGTATGATTAAAACTATATACTAGCATAATAAGTTTTAATATCAGTCACTAAGAAATATTACTTTCCTCGCATTCAAATGAAGAGAGACGTACAAACAAACAAGAAAGTAGCAAATATAAGACATGCTATCACGATGCCTGGAAGCAAAGATCTCTATGAGGCCTTCAGAAAGAAGTTTATAGATACCTATGAGTCTAGAAAGGGATTTAAAAAGATCGCCAAACTGTACATCGAACATTCCCCTGTCCAGAAGATTATCTACAAGCAGAGAATATTTTAAATAACTGCCAATGGCTATCCAAGCAATGTCACTGTTCGTGAAAACCTTGGTAACAGTGACCATAATATAGTTGCATTTTACCTATACTGCAAAACAAAACAACCACCGGTTTAGAGGGCAAAAGCACTTAAGTTTAAGGAGGCTAATTTTCCCTGGTTGAGGGCTGCAATTCAGGACAGACTGGGAACAAATAATGGTACAAATGTTAAATGGGAAAACGTAAAATCTACTTTGGGTAATTATAGTGCAAACTGTATAAACGACTAAAATTAAACCCCACATGGCTTACACCTTCTGTAAAAAGGGCAATATATGACAAAAAAAGGGCATTTGAAAAATACAAATCTGAGGGTACAGCTCCAGCCTATGTAAATTACGAAGAGCTTAATAAAGTCTGCAAAAAGGTAATACAATTGGCTAAAATACAAAAATGGAAGCCAGATGGCCAAGGTTAGTAAAACAAATCCCAAAAAATTCTTCAAGTATTTAAATGCAAAAAAGCCAATGTCTGAACATGTAGGACCCCTAAATAGTGGTAATGGGGAGTTGGTCACAGGAGATCAAGAGCAGGTAGAGCTACTAAATGGGTTCTTTAGCTCTGTATATACAACAGAAGAAAGAGCAGCTGATGTAGCCGGTGCCAGTGCAGTAAATCCATCAATTTATATACTGAATTGGCTGAATGTAGATCTGGTCCAAGCTAAGTTAAATAAAATAAATGTGAACAAGGCTCCGGGACCAGATGGGTTAGATCCAAGGGTTCTTAACTTAGTTCAGTTATTTCTGCCCCCTCCTTATAATATTCAGAGATTCTCTAGTGACTGGTATAGTGCCAAGGGACTGGCGCAGGGCAAATGTAGTGCCTATTTTCAAAAAGCGCTCTAGGTCTTCCCCGAGTAATTATAGACCATTTAGCTTAACATCCATTGTGGGAAAAATGTTTGAGGGACTATATACAGGAGTATGTGACGAAAAATAGTATTGTAAGTGAAAGCCAGCACGGATTTACTAAGGACAGAAGTTGTCAAACCAATTTGATTTGTTTTTATGAAGAGGTGAGCAGAAGCCTAGACAGAGTGGCCGCTGTGGATATAGTATTTTTGGACTTTGCAAAGGCATTTGACACTGTCCCTCATAGACGTCTAATGGGTAAATTAAGGACTATAGGTTTAGAACGTCTAGTTTGTAATTGGATTGAAAATTTGCGCAAGGACCGTATCCAGAGAGTTGTGGTCAATGATTCCTACTCTGGATGGTCACCGGTTATAAAGTGGTGTACCCCAGGGTTCAGTGCTGGGACCACTATTATTCTATTATTCAACTTATTTATTAATGATATAGAGGATGGTATTAGTAGCACTATTTCTATTTTTGCAGATGACACCAAGCTATGTAAGTTCAGTCTATGGAAGATGTTCATAAATTGCATGCCCATTTGGACACACTGAGTGTTTGGGCATCCACTTAGTTACATAGTTGATAAGGTTGAAAAAAGACACAAGTCCATCAAGTCCAATTTATAAATCAACTAGCTTTTATACCCGGCGTTGCTCGGGAGGTTGACTTACGGTATAGATAGAGTAAAAGCTCACTATTTCATTACCCAATTATGTGTTGTAAGGCCATGAAAACTACCATAGTAAAATTCATCCGTAATTACGGACCCATTCACTTCTATTGTCCATGGACACATTCCTGTTTATTTACAGGAAGGTGTCCGTGCCGTAGAAAGGCTCCGCAAAAGATAGGATATGTCCTGTTTTTGCTTTTTACGGACCGTGCTCCCATACTTTTATATGGGAGCACGACCCGCATAATAATTAGAGAGTATTAAAAGTTAACTTACCTGCTTCTTCCTCCAGTCCGGCCTCCCGGGATGGCGTTTCATCCCATGTGACCGCTGCAATCACAGGGAGATCATCCAGGGAGGTCGGACTGGATGTCAAAAGAGGGACGCGTCACTAAGACAACGGTACGTATGAACGTCTTTTACTTTCAATCGCTGCAGAAACTCTGGTGGAAAGAGAGAAGGGGAAGCCCTTTCGGGCAGAGAGAAGGGGCTGCCGATTAGTGCAGAGAAAACCGGTCCGTAAGTACGGGTGGAATACTGGTGACACCGGACAAAATGTTATTGGAAGCACCATTAAATATCCTTAACACGGATCACATGATGAAAAAAAATGTATTCATTTTAGGAAATAAAAGTCCTAAGCCAGTGCTCCTAGACTAAACTACGAAGTGCTGGATGAGGGGTGGGGACTTCTGATTCATGCCCATTTGGCATAATTTTTTCCTCGCTCCTCATCTTTACCATTAGTCCCTCCATTGCTCATTGCTTCTCCATGCATTTTAGTCCCTCAATCACTCATTGCTTCTCCATGCATTTTAGTCCTTCAATTATACGAGACAGGACAATTGTCCTGCCTCTGTGTAAATACGCTGTGGCCAACATTGCAGTGCTGCTGTGTTAGGCAATTCAGCGAGGAATGATGTACGTTGCAGCCAATTATGGGCTGCCACGTAATCAATAGGGAACGGAGCCTGTCAGTGCATTCCGTTACCTGGGGAACACGTGTCCAATCAAAAATAGCTATTCCCTGATTTTAAACCAATGAAAAATCGGGCTTCAAACAAACTTTCAAAAATATATATAAGATCCAGAACCCCCATGAGGTTGATGCCACTCATTAGGGGAAAAAAAATCCTCCCTGACTACAAATATGGCAATTGGAATAAATCCCTGGATCAACATCCCATCTCCAGAATCTAGTACTCATAACCTGTAATATTATATTTTTCAAGAAAGGCATCAAGGCCCTTCTTGAACTTGTTCAAAGAATCAACCATCACAACATCCTGTGGCAGTTCCAGTCTCACTGATCTCACAGTAAAGAATCACAGTCTGTGATGGTGGTAACCTTTTTCTCTAGACGTAGAGGATGACCCCTTGTGCTTGTTACAGGCCTAGGTTTAAAAAGATCATTAGAAAAGATACGGTACTGTCCAATTATTTATTTGTACATTGTAATTAGATCTGCCCTAAGCAGTTTTTTTCTTCTAAACTGAATAGATTCAAGTTTGATAGCCTTTCTTGGTACTGCAATCCGTCCGTTCCCTTAATTAGCTTGGTCGCCCGTCTTTGTACCCGTTTTAGTTGAGCCATGTCCTTCTTATACACAGGTGCCCAAAATTGTACACAATATTCCATATGTGGTCTGACTAGTGATTTGTATAGAGGCAAAACTATGTTCTTGTCTCTCTTTTGATGCATCCCATGATTTTATTTGCCTTGGCAGCAGCTTCCTGGCACTGGTTGCTAAAGGTAAATGTACTGTCCACCAATATCCCCAAATCTTCAGTAGTAGTTTTAGTGTTTTAGCATTAAATGCATAATTGTAGAAAAAAAATCCTCGGCCCATAGGGCATAACCTTACATTAAACTTCATTTTCCATTTCCCTGCCCAAACCTCCAGATCCCCCAAATCCCTCTGTAGTATTACCTTTTATCCACCTCCGTGTTGATTACTTTACAGAGCTTGGTATCATCTGCAAATTCTACTCTGTAAAACCTCTACAAGTTCATTTATAAACATTAAAAAGAAGAGGGCCCAATACTGACCCCCGTGGAGCTTTTCAGTTTTCTATCTCTGAGAAAGTTTTAACCCAATTACACATATTTTCCCCCAGTCACAGCATTTTCATTTTATATACCAACTTTTTATGCGGTACAGTATCAAACGCCTTTGAAAAGTCTACATACACTACATCCTTAGCCTTACCCAGGTCTAGTCTAGAACTTACCTCCTCATAGAAGCTAATCAGATTGGTTTGACAGGATCAGTCCCTCATAAACCCATGCTGGTGCTGCGTTAACAGTTTTTTGCATTGAGATACTTGAGAATAACCACTTAGAAAACCCTCAAATATTTTACCCACAATGGAGGTTAAACTTACAGGTCTATAGTTTCCGGGCTCACTTTTTGACCCCTTTTTGCATATTCGCACCACATTTGCTATGCACCCGTCCTGTGGAACAGAGCCAGTCGTGATAAGATCCTTAAATAAGGGTCTGTCTTTCACGGTACTTAATTCCTGCAGAACGCGGGGGTGTATACCATCCGGGCCCGGTGATTTATCGATTTTAGTGTTTTTAAGGCGGCGCTGCACTTCTTAATGGGTTAAGCAGGGGACATTTAAGCCCCTCCCCTGCAGCCAGTTTTGGACTTCCAGACAGAGCCTCATTTTTCCAATCTGACGTGTCACTTTAAGTGGTTATAACTATGTAGTGCTTTTACTTATCCAAGCGATTCTGAGATTGTTTTCCCATGACACATTCTACTATATTTTTGTGGTAAAATTTGGTCGATACATTCAGTGTTTATTTGTGGAAAAACACCAAAATTTTTAGAGAATGTTGTCAAATCAGCATTTTTCTAAAGTTTAAACGTATCTGCTTGTAGGACAAATAGATTGGACTTTTCCTCATCCGCCTCCACCATTATAACCAGATTGTGTTGGTCCTCCCAAAACATTCAGTTTTCAGGTTCTTATTATTTATGTATCTATATCTGCGCTATTGTTCCCACGAAAAAAAATGTAAATCTCACAGATTGGAAACAAACGGAAACCATTTGCAAAAGAAGCATTACCATTGAAATCAATGCTAATGCAAACGTAAGCTATGGTTTCGCCTTTTCGATGCTGATGTGAATACATCCTAAAAAACAAACTAAGGCCCCATGCACACGACCGTAGATTTAGTCCGTAATTACGGTTAGTAATTACGGACTCATTCATTTCTATGGCCGACAGACACCTTCCCGTGCCGTAGAAACCTTCCATAAAAAATAGGACGTCCTATTTTTTTAATTTACAGACCGTGCTCCCCTTACTTTATAATGGGAGCACGGTCCGCAAATGCGGATGACTGTCCGCGGCCGGCTGTGCCTGTAATCACGAACCGTGGTTACGGGCACAGTCGTGTACATGGGGCCTAAACAGTATTTCTACCCCTAGTTTAAAAAGATCTAGGATACTTAATAATTATTACTTTTCTAAAATATATTATTATTATTATTATTATTATTAACACGCCAAGATTTTTATTAACACTATAAAATTGACTTACTCTCAGGAAAGGTACAATGCCATCTCGTGATATGGCTTGTAAAAGACGTGGCGCTCCTGTCAGGCTTTGCAAACCAGCTCCACATGTAGAAAAGAAAGATCCAATAACAATGACCCAGGGTGAAGGCCAGGACAATGTTCCCACCACTAAATTTCCATTAACCGCTTCTCCGAATCTGTAAGAGAAACATAAAAGGCTGAAATCTTCCTTTCAAAATCATGCATACAATAAAGAACATGCTATGACTTTGGGAATAGGCAAACTTTCTGAATTGCCAAAAACACCATGTTATACTGCAATATAAAGAAGAGGCATCAATAAAACATTGGTATGTCCAAAGTAAGGCATTTTATGCTGGTTCCATATTACAAAAAAACATTTAGGATACTTACTTGTCACGCAAAACAACACCTTCTATGCAGGCACCAAACAGAATAACAGTAGTGATATCTGTTTAGCTGTAAAGGAGAATCTGAGACAGTCACTGTGTAATTTATAAACAAACGGGTATTACAAAACTGGATTTACTGCTGCACAAGTGGACACGTCCAGACATATTTATTGTTTTTTTTTGTTTTTTTTAATTATTTTTGTGTGGCTATTGGATACTTGTTAATAATAGTAGAAATGCATAGATCTATTTACATTTAATTGAGTTACATATATTTACTATGTTGTATTTGCCTTTAATTTGAGGGACATATTTGAAAATTGCTACTCTTTACATAAGTGGGGAACATGTTACAGTGCACAGTGACACACACTACATTGACATTCCTTCTAATTAGTTGGATGGCTATTTCAGCCACATCCATTGCTAAAAGGTGCATAAAAGTAATCATACAGCAATGCAATTTGGCAGGATAAGGGCTCATTCAGACGTTTATTTGAATGGGGCTATGCAGACATGCCTGAGTTTTTACGCAGCAAGTGTTTGTTGCGTGAAACTCACTACGTGTCCGGTATTGGTGCGTTTTCACGCACCTAATCGCCCATTGAAGTCAATGTGTGCATGAAAACCACGGACAGTACACGGACGTACATCTGTGTGCTGTGCATGTTTTTCAGGCATCAATTACGTTGAAAAAAAAAAGTGCTTGCAAGAGCGCGAAAAAAGCATGCCACACGCAAAGCACACTGCTACAAAATGCAACGCACACATACTTTTTTACACGCGGAAATCTGTCACGCTCGTGTGAATGTAGCCTAAGAGTTTGAAGTGGCTTTTAGGGCCTTATATATTAGAACACCAATAAGTCACCCCATTTTAAAAACTTCGCCCCTCGAAGTATTCAAAATAGCGTTTATAAAGTTTCTTAACCCTTTAGACGTTTCACAGAAAGTAAACCAATGTAGAGGTGACATTTACAAATTTCATTTTTTTTGTTGCAGAAATTAATTTTTAATCCATTTTTTTTGTAACACAAAGTTTTACCAGAGCAACGCAACTCAATATTTATTGCCCAGATTCTGCAGTTTTAGACACTTTTACATTTGGGCAGACCACCTAAGAAAACAATCTCCCTTTTTTATACTAATCTTCGAAAAATTTATAACACGGATACCCTTACTCATGTTAAAGGCTGGGAGGAAGAATTAAATCTGACCTTCACGGAAAAAGAGATAGGGGAAATTTACAATAACTCTCAAGGTGTTTCTAGATGTATTAAAATTCAGGAATCCACATATAAACTCACTACCAGATGGTACAAAACCCCCTGGGTCTTGAGCAGAATTTATCCGGGCACCTCTCCACTATGCTGCAGTTGCCACAAGACAACGGGTACATACCTCCATATATGGTGGGAATGTGAAAAGATAGCTCCATTCTGGGTTTCTATACAGTCCCTGTTGAACACTATAACCCAATCTTCCATTACCATAGACCCCTGCCTGATATTCCTAAACATACAGTCACCATCTACCGGGGTCAAACCTGGAGTGCTTTGGACACAATTATTTGGTGTGGCTAAGGCGCTTATAACGCTTTATTGGAAAACCGATACAGTCCCCCAATTGGACGGTCTTCGGAAAGGGGCTCAACTAGCAAGGATGGATGAGCTTTCCCATATAGAGCTACATAAATATGCTAAATTCCAAACTATTTGGAAACCCTGGTCAAATTTTTGTGAGGACAAAAATTATAGCCATTTTTGGGCTGATGATCATATACAATAGATGGGTTGACCCTTTGCCGCACTGTGTAATCTGGTCTCCTCAAGGCAGATGTTTGACATCTCTCTTGATTGTTGACATGACCTTTCTTCCACATCCTTCATTCTCTTCCCCCCTTTCCCCTACATACCCTTCCCCTTCCGCCTGATTTCTTAGTGACAATAAGTACTGAAATTGTTCTACTCTTTTGCTGTTTATAGCTACTACTAATTGATAGTTCTTTCTTATCTTTTGGCTTTTACAACCCAATGCTTCCAGGAAACTGTATACATTCTATGTTATAACACTCTGAAAAAGATGTGACGACTGTATATTGCTTTCTTTTTCTCATATGATGCATGTTTAATCAATAAAAAAAAAATTATTGTTAAAAAAAAAGTTGCTTGTACCCCAAAATGGTGCCAATAATAACTACAGCTCGTCCCACAACATAACAGCCCTCATACCACTACGTCTATGAAAAAATAAAATTAGTTAAGGCTCCAATAAGTCAGGAAATAAAAAAAATATGCAGTTGTGTAGATCAGAGGGGAACATTTCTTCTGTTCCTAGAGGCGATGTATCAATGCACTAAAATTAGGGAACCAGAAAGGGTAGGGCCCAAACATATTTGCTGTAAGCGAGGGTGCCCGTTTTATACCAGGACAACACTTTGCGAGTAAAAGTCCCCAAACTGCAAAGGTGCGGAGTGTGGACCAAAAGGGGGAGAAGTAAGGACACCATTTATCAGTTCGTCACTGGCCTGACATCACGCTGTGTTAATGTGGGATTGTTATTGACGATACTCAATGGCACTAGGTTATAAAAAAAAATAGCATCAGGGGACCCAGAAAACCATCAGTGGTGGAACAGTTAAGAATCCGCATCGTAAGTGGATGACTGACAATGTTTATCATGTTTACAGGTTCTGCTAATATGAGCGTTAAAAAAAACGTACAAAAAAATGTGCGATCTCAGCCTCAAAACATCACCACAAGTCATCGTCTTTTGATGACGGCTGTATTTAAAGGGGTTGTCCACTACCGGACAACTGATGACCTTTCCGCTGAATAGGTCATCAGTATATCATATGTGCGGGTCCGACAACCGGACCGTCTGCCGATCATCTTCTCCGGCTGCCTGCAGGCATCGGATGTCATCGCGCAGTATGCAATGTACGGAGCTGGAAGCAGTTGGTTCCGTACATTGCATAGCGGCCGTGCTGCAGAACTGTAGCTCGGCTGCTATTCCGTGACTGGAGCCATCTGCTTCCGGCAAGTCCGGTGCCCGGAGGCAGCCAGATCAGCTGATCGGTGTGGGGTCCGGGCGTGAGACCCCCACTGATCAAGTACTGATAACCTATCCGGTAGTGGACAACCCCTTTAGATCCCAGTTACCTCTGCCGCCTTTATACGCCAGGTGGAGGTAAACAGGTTAAGGGTGGGCCACTAATTATGGACCAGTGCAGTATGCTGGCCCCCCGGGCTAAAATTTGCCAGACAGCCCCTGAGTCTAGACCCCTAGGTTAGCAAGGAGTAGGGGACAGACCCGCGGATGAATGATGACTTCACTATAGGCTTTATCAATGTTTAATTTCTCAGATATAATTAAACCTACTCTTGTGTTAGGATAATAATTTCCAGGACAATCCCAGAGTTTTTGACTTCCAATTATATCTCATATTGTACCAAAGCCAATCCCATATTGACAGTTTGTTCTATAGGATATCTTCCATAACTTCTTGTAATACTGTGTATTCTTCATACTAAACGGCCATATAATTGAAATTATTACGCTATTTGTTAAGGATACATACAAAAGATGTAGTTGCAATAGCCATTATAGTGCCGATAGGAATAGATTTTTGTGCATCACGAAGATCTCCAGACCTGTTAGAACCAGCCATTATTCCTGTGTGGTTGAAAAAAAAAAAGTGATAAAGTAATTACACAGATGCCAGATATAAGGTGATACAGTATAAAGAGTATCTAATAACAATGCTATTAGAATGATTCACACACACCTTACTTTTCACACCACCATGCATCACTCTGAGCTGTAGACTTATTTATTTATTTGATGGTGAGAATACATTTGGTTTTTCATTCTGTTGATTTGGTATAAGCTTTGTTTAGTTTGCCACATTTTAATTAGTTCTGTAAACGTGACATTTCAGTAGGTTTTCATAATGCAGTGGGAGAGCAGTATTTTCAAATTCCTAATTAAGCCATTATCTTTTTCGTTTTATTATTTGTGTCTTTTTTTTATCATTGCTTTTAGATATTCACTTTCAAGGAATTTGCTTATTTAAATCACTAAACAGAAGTGATAACATAGGTTCTCATTAAAGCTCAATTATCTCAAACTGTGAAAAGTTATTAAAAATATTGTCAGGTTGAATATTCCAATGCTCAAATTACATTCTCCTACAGATACTTCTCTCTTAATCAAGGAGGAGGCAGGGAAAGGAGAAAAGCATCATGAGCCACTGAATACAATAAATATAAGAAAGAGAAAGCACACTGCACCTCCTCTAAAGATACAAAGTGAGATTTCTTTAAAGAAAAGAAACTCCTTACCTTCGGTGCTTTATAAAGATATATTTTGAAATTAAACCGGTCAGAAGAATTGGTGAACATGAAATGTATCATTTTCATGCATACAATAAACCGTAATAAAATTCACCTGTGACTGAAGGAAAATAAATTCCCACCAGCAGTGTGAAATATGTTGTCATGTCACTAAAAACATATGGCTGGTCCAGGTTAATTGGATCTGCAGAGGGTACAGATGGCAGACCATTTTTCTCCACCATAATGCCTTTTGGTAAATAAGTTGACCACAGGTTTTCTGAAGAGTTTTAAATGGAAAAAGTAGAAGATGATTAATCTCAAAAGTGTAAATCTTTAGACATGAATGATGCATCTAATTTTATTTTCTGCAGAATTCTGTATGGTTTCTATTATTGTATAAAATGGTTCCCCCTTTTACTAACCGCTTTATCTAGCTTTTATCAGTCTCTTCAACAAAATTCACCTTGTATAAGAGAACTAGCTACTCCAGGAATGCCCTGAACCTCTGTGATGTTATTCTGAGAGAAGTACAGGTCACATGTTGCATTCAAGAATGGAGAGGAGCAGAAAAGAGCCCAAAGCTTGGTGGTGACTGTCTCATTTCCAATGTCTATAAACTTAGCACAGATATCAAAACCTTTTCGGGAAAGAGTGCGGTTGCCAAGGATGCAGATACTGAAAACGTAAAGAAAGAAGACAATAGAGGAAGATGCTGCACATTATTATAGAAATGCTTGCAACCAAAAATAAATGATTACGATACATACATCATTTAGCCACAACAATAAAACTACCTGCCTAATATTGTGTAGGTCCTCCTTGTACTGTCAAAACGGCTCTGAGCCGTCGAGGCATGGATTCCACAAGACCTTTGACGGTTTCCTGTGTTATCTGGCACCAAGACCTTAGCAGGAGATCCTTAAAGTTGCGAGGTGGTGCCTCCATGGATCAGATTTATTTTACCAGCGTATTCCACAGATGCTCGATCGGATTGAGATCTCTGGAATCTGGAGGCCAAGTCAACCTTGAAATCTTTGTCATGTTTCTCAAACCGTTCCTGAACAATATGTGCAATGTGGCTGTATGCATTATTCTGCTAAAAAGAAGAGGCCACTGCCATTGGGGAATACTGTTGCCATAAAGGGATGTACGTCCTCTGCAACAATGTTTAGGAATATGTCAAAGTAACATCCACATGAAAGGCAGGTCCCAAGAACATTGCCCAGAGCGCCACACTGCCTCCTTCCAATAGTGCATCCTGGTGACAACTCTTTTACAGGTAATCCACACACACACACACACACACACACACACACACACACACACACCTGTCCACTTGATGTAAAATAAAATGTGATTCATAAGACCAGACCACCTTCTATTAGTCCACTGGGGTCAGCATGAGAACTCTGACCAGTCTGCAGCTACGTCCCCTCAATCGCTGCATGTTGCAATGCACTGAGGGTTTTTTTTTTACACCTTCTTATCATAGCCAGCATTAACCGTTTTAACAATTGGTGTTAGAGTAACTTTTCTGTGGGATTGGACGAGATAGGCTAGCCATAGCGCCGCATATGCATCAATGAGCCTTGGGTGCCCATGACCCGGTTGCCGATACACTGGTGGTCCTACCTTGTATCACTTTTGCTAGTTACTAACTACCGCATATCTGGATAGAATATCCCACATCACCTTCCCTTTTCGGAAATGCTTTAACCCAGTCGTCTAGCCAACACAATTTAGCCCTTGTCAAAGTCACTCAGATTTTTACAATTGCCCATTTTTCCTGCTTCAAACACATCAACTTCAAGAACTGACTATTCACTTGCTAATATATCCTATCCCCTGAATAGTGCTATGTAACAAGATAATCACTTAACCTGTCAGTTATTTTAACGTTATGGCTAAACAGTGTACGTGCCAACAGGGACAAGAATTTAAAAAATGCTTTATATACATCAATGGATTTTGTCAACTGAGTAGCAGTCTTAAATCCTAGGTTATAAATATTTCAATATTGTTCTTGCTATGCTAGTATTCTTAAAGAGGTGGCATGGCAGCAGTGGTTGATATGGCTACCCTGCTTATATGATTGTGAACATGGATTTTATCTCAGACCTGGTCTTCTTATATAATATTCTTTCCAGAGCATCTACTGGATAAAAATAAAACAGACATAAAAGGACAACTCCAATCTTCCTCTCTAATGCAGCTGTTCTTATAGGGGGAAGCTGGTAACTGTGGCGATCTTCTACGGATCCTCATATGAATGAGTTGCTTTAATTGTCTCTTTATAAACTCCTCAACATTGAAATTGCAACACCAAGAAGGAATAGTTTTGGAAATCACAGGATCGATAGACGTGTTAATGATATGCAAATGATAAAAAAAATGGAAACAAAATATTCCAAACATCTTGATTTATTCAGTATCGAGTATGATTGCCACGCGCAGAAATACACGCACTTACACGCCTTCGGCATTCTATCAATGAGGTTATTAATGGTTGTCTGAGGAATGTTATGCCACGCTGAATGCACTTGGGCGTGCAAATCATCACAATTGGCTGCCAATGACATCCCAGATGTGCTCGATGGGAGACCAGTCCAGAGACCATACAGACCATGGTAGCACGTTTAGGTCACGTAGGCTGCTCACAGTAGCACGAGCAACATGCTGCCTGGTGTTGGTTGTCTTGTTGAAAAAAAGCTTCTGGGACAATTTGGAGAAATGGCCATACCACTGGTTTTACGACAAAATCAATATAATGCCGAGCTCTTAGTGTACCTGAAATGAAGACAAGAGGGGTCTGGCTACCGTACATTATGCCACCCCACACCATAATCCCAAGAATAAGACCGGTGTAACGTTCCCTTGTGAATGCCTCTTCATGGCGTTGCCCACGTGGCTTCCAAACCAATCTCCGGCTATCATTGCATCCGGGACAAAAGCGGGACTCATTGCTGAAGAGGATAGACCTCCATTCCAGCCTCCATTGCCGTATTGCTGTGCACCATGATAGCCTTTGAGAGCGGTGGCTTGTGGTCAAGGGAATACCTGTAGCTAGATGTCTGGCTCGTAGCCCAATGTCGTGCCCTAGGCTTGGGATGTCCAATTTCACTTGCAGTACAGAATGGATCACTACGTGCCATTCTTCCACTCAGATGATCCGTCCGTGCAGAGGTTTGCCTCCGCGCACCTCTTGTTGCTCTCCCAACCTCAGGGACACGTATTGTTGAATAGTGCAGACATCTCGGCCTAGGCACATAGCAGATTGGAGCTAGGTGCTTGAAAATGTGATCATTTGCAGATCTTCGCGACACCTCCTACTTCCTTAATTTGCATTACCTTTATGGCTTGCCCTTCTTGGTGTTGCAATTTCAATGTTGAGGACTGTATGTAGAAATAACAAAGGAACCAAGGTAATCATGAGTGAATTTATTTTCCTTGCAAAAGAGGGGCATTGTGAGGTGAATAAAATAAGTAAAAGCGTCATTAACTTTGTACAGTTGTTATTTTGTAAGTATATAAGTTCACCTGTAACCACCCTTTTCCCTCTACGTTGGTTCAAACGGCACTTAGAAACCTAAAACTGCTCTGCAGAATCCTATCAAACAGTGACACAAATCTCAGCTTCCACTGAATGATTCGTGGGTGCATAACTAGTAAAACCTGAATTGCAGGTTCAGTTGGAATTAAGCTTTTATGGGTCGGGTATTGATTCGAAGATCTGTGCTGCATAGCACTAAATAATCAGATTTTCTTCTTGATCTTATAGACTATGAAAAATATGTTAACATATAAACTTCACAACTCCTAGTTTGATGTAAGGAACCTGATGGAAATAAATGATTGCTGTGATGAAGATGTCACATTTAAGGCTTTAATCACATAACCATATTACAACTCTTGCTCTCTTTTGGGCTAGCTGAAATTGAGTGGCTTGTGATATAAGTGGAGTTATAAAACTGGATTGTGTTGCTGTGTTACTGTGTAATATTGTGCGAGATAATAGAATTGAGTGCTCACAAATAGAAAATAGCAAAAACTGACAATCTAAAAAACTTGTTTTCTTTGCAGCTTCTTTCCTGCTGAGCAGCTGACTAGGGGGAGGGGTTAACTGCTCTCAGGTGATATAAATTAGCCTGCGGGACTCACTCTGAGCTTGCTCTCTTCTGGGCTAGCTGAAATTAAGTGGCTTGTGATATAAATGGAGTTATAAAACCGGATTGAAAAGAGGAGTTAAAGCCCCTGTAAGTAATCTTCTTTTCTTTTACTTTAACAATTGTTCACTTTTTTTGTAACTGGGATAATTGACTGCAAGATTGGAGGTTTGGTTCAGTGCACAGTCTGCCATATGAGTTCCAGGGTGAATACCTCTGTGGAAGATGTGAGCATGTTCACCTGGAAGCTCGCAATAGAGATCTGGAGGAGCAAAATGCAACACTGAGGGCGATAGACAGTCTTGAGCGGAGCATGCTGCTCACTGAGCAAGCAGTTAGTGGGGTAGACCTGGAGGGTGAAGACATGGGTCAGCAGGACCATGCAAGTAGCTGGGTTAATGTAGTTAGGGGCAGTAGAAAGGGGTCCCAGTAAAGGAAGACCAATCCTGTTTCTTATATTCCAAGCAAAATTGCCAAGTTGGGTGATGATGCGAGGGTGTCAGTCTCAGAAATGGCAGCCCTAGTGGATAGCCGGGAGAACAGCCAAGCTAGTAGTCGGTGGGATGGTAATGCAGGTAAGGCAAGACAATTGGTAGTTGTAGTGGATTCTATAATCAGGAAGAAAGAATAATTTGTCGCCAAGACCGCCTCAACCGAATGGTTTGCTGTCTCCCTGGTGCCAGGGTTCGGCATGTGGAGGAATGGGTGGATAAATTACTGGGAGGGGCTGGTGATGATCCAGCTGTTGTGGTCCATGTGGGTACCAACAATAGAATACATGGTAGGTGGAGGAGCCTTAAGAATAATTTTAAAGAACTAGGCTACAAGCTGAAGGGAAGGGCCTCCAAGGTAGTATTCTCGGGAATACTGCCTGTGCCATGCGCATCAGAGGAAAGACAGCGGGAGCTCAGGGAGTTAAATGCATGGCTTAAGTCTTGGTGTAGAGGAGAAGGCTTTGGGTTCCTAGAGCACTGGGCTGACTTTTCATTGGGGTACAAACTGTATTCTGCAGAGGATTTGCACCTAAATGGAAGGGGGTCTGCTTTGCTGGGGGAGAGAATTCCAGCTGGGGGTGGCGGAGTATTCAAACTAGGGCAGAGGAGGGAGGTCAATGTAAAAAATAAAGGGGCAGTTAGGGTAGAGAGGGGTCAGACTACATTGGTGGGGGGAGAAACAGACTGTGGGGAGAGGATTAGACAACAGGATAAGGAGATCCCTTTGTTACAAAACAGCAATGAAAATAAAAATGCCCAAATAATCACATTTCTGATACTGAAAGTGAAAAATTGAAAGGCAAGTTAAAGTGTATGTTCACAAATGCCAGAAGTCTAGCAAGCAAAATCAGAGAGCTAGAGGCCTTGGTACTGGAGGAACATATAGATATAGTTGCTGTTGCTGAAACATTGCTAGACTCTTCACATGACTGGGCTGTAAATCTACAGGGTTCTACACGGTTTCGCAAAGACAGGGCAAATAGGAAAGGCGGTGGGGTATGTCTGTATGTGAGAAGTGATATAAAGGCGAGTGTGAAAGAGACAATAGTGGGTGAAGATTGTGAGGAGGTGGAAACCTTGTGGGTGGAATTACAAACGGAGGTAAACACTGAAAAAATTACTTTTGGTGTAATCTATAGACCCCCCAATATAACTGAGGAGATGGAAGGTCAGCTATATAAACAGATGGAGCAGGCTGGTACAGTAGTAATAATGGGAGATTTTAATTACGAGGATATTAATTGGTGTCATGGTTCGGCTTCAACTGCAAAGGGGAGAAATTTTATGGGCCAGTTTGTGGAAGACCCGACTAGAGGTGAAGCTCTGTTGGATCTGGTCATTTCTAAAAATGCAGAGCTTGTTGGGAATGTCAATGTTCGTGTAAACCTTGGTAACAGTGATCACAAAATAGTTAAATTTTATCTATACTGTAAAAAACAAACACAGGCTGGGAGGGCAAAAACACTTAATTTTAAGAAGGCTAATTTCCCCAGGATGAGGGCTGCAATTCAGGATATAGAATGGAAAGAACTAATGTCAAGTAATGGTACAAATGATAAATGGGAGATTATCAAATCTACTTTGGGTAATTATACTCCAAACTGTATTCCTATAGGTAACAAGTATAAACGACTAAAATTAAACCCCACATGGCTTACACCTTCTGTAAAAACGGCAATACATGACAAAAAAAAGGGCGTTTGAAAAATACTAATCTGAGGGTACAGCTGTAGCCTTTGTAAATTATAAAGAGCTTAATAAAATCTGTACAAAGGTAATAAAAGCAGCAAAAATACAAAATGAAAGGCAGGTGGCCAAAGATAGCAAAACAAATCCCCAAAAATTCTTCAAATATATAAATGCTAAAAAGCCAAGGTCTGAACATGTAGGACCCCTACATAGTGGTAATGGGGAGTTGATCACAGGGGATCAAGAGAAGGCAGAGTTACTAAATGGGTTATTTAGCTCTGTATATACAACAGAAGAAAGAGCAGCTGATGTAGCCGGTGCCAGTGCTGTTAATATATCAGTTGATATACTGAATTGGCTGAATGTAGATATGGTCCAAGGTAAGTTAAATAAAATAAATGTACATAAGGCCCCGGGACCAGATGGGTTACAAAAGAGCTTAGTTCAGTTATTTCAGTCCCCCTCTTCATAATATTTAGAGATTCTCTAGTGACTGGTATAGTGCCAAAGGACGGGCGCAGGGAAAATGTGGTGCCGGTAATTATAGACCAGTTTGCTTAACATCAATTGTGGGGAAAATGTTTGAGGAGCTTTTGAGGGACTATATACAGGATTATGTGACAAAAAATAGTATTATAAGTGCAGCCAGCACGGTTTTACGAAGGACAGAAGTTGTTAAACCAACCTGATTTGTTTTTAT
The DNA here is from genome assembly GCF_050947455.1 of Rhinoderma darwinii. NCBI lineage: Eukaryota > Metazoa > Chordata > Amphibia > Anura > Rhinodermatidae > Rhinoderma > Rhinoderma darwinii. The sequence continues at coordinate 42,799,721 of NC_134699.1, read as the reverse complement.
GAAGAGGTGAGCAGAAGCCTAGACAGAGGGGCCACTGTGGATATAGTGTTTTTCGACTTTGCAAAGGCATTTGACACTGTCCCTCATAGACGTCTAATGGGTAAATTAAGGACAATAGTTTTAGAAAGTATAGTTTGTAATTGGATAGAGAATGGCTCAAGGACCGTATCCAGAGAGTTGTGATCAATGATTCCTACTCTGAATGGTCCCCAGTTATAAGTGGTGTACCCCAGGGTTCAGTGCTGGGACCACTATTATTCAACTTATTTATTAATTATATAGAGGATGGGATTATTAGCACGATTTCTATATTTGCAGATAACACCAAGCTATGTAGTTATGTTCAGTCAATGGAAGATGTTCGTGAATTGCAAGCTGATTTGAACACACTAAGTGCTTGGGCGTCCACTTGGCAAATTAAGTTTAATGTAGATAAATGTAAAGTTATGCATCTGGGTACCAACAGCCCGCATGTATCATATGTCGTAGGGGGGGGGCTACACTGGGGGAGTCACTTGTTGAGAAGGATCTGGGTGTACTTGTAAATCATAAACTAATTAACAGCATGCAATGTCAATCAGCTGCTTCAAAGGCCAGCAAGATATTGTTGTGTATTAAAAGAGGCATGGACTCGCGGGACAGGGATGTAATATTGCCACTTTACAAAGCATTAGTGAGGCCTCATCTAGAATATGCAGTTCAGTTCTGGGCTCCAGTTCATAGAAAGGATGCCCTGCAGTTGGAAAAAATACAAAGAAGAGCGACAAAGCTAATAACGGGCATGGAGAATCTAAGTTATGAGGAAAGATTAAAATAATTAAACCTATTTAGCCTTGAAAAAAGACGACTAAGGGGGGACATGATTAACTTTAACATGATTAAATATATTAATGGCACATACAAAAAATATGGTGAAATCCAGTAGCAAGAAAAACCCCCTCAAAGAACAAGGGGGCACTTCCTCCGTCTGGAGAAAAAAAGGTTCAACCTGCAGAGGCGACAAGCCTTCTTTACTATGAGAACTGTGAATCTATGGAATAGTCACCGCAGGAGCCGTCACAGCAGGGACAGTAGATGGCTTTAAAAAAGGCTTAGATTATTTCCTAGAACAAAAAAATATTAGCTCCTATGTGTAGAAATGTTTCTCTTCCCTTTTCCTGTCCATTGGTTGAACTTGATGGACGTGTCTTTTTTCAACCGTACTAACTATGTAACTCCATGTGAAAGCAGTATATACGCTATATACGTTGTGTTTTTTTTGTTGGGGGGGGGGGGGTCGGGTGTTCGGATTTTTTCTGCATTTTCCTTTTCCTGATGGGATCAAATGCCTTTGCAGAGCTGTAATATGACTCATAAAGTAGCTGTAAGACTAAGATTTTTTTTTTTAGGATAGGATAATACTGCATGCTGTGCTGTTCTATCCTATAAACCCATTATAACTTAATATGTCAGGATCTGCTATAAAATGGATCATAGTGGATTCTTTATATCCATCATGGGTTTTCTAAACACTGAAGCCATGATGCCGCTGTGAAAATAGCATAACCTTGTATTGTTAAACTGCACCCAGCCATCAAGTTCTTCACATTTGCCCAATTATTTTCCCGTTTGTAGATTTTAAAATACGGAACTTATGAGCAAAAGAAACATTAACAAGAAATTCATTGTTTATGAATTAATTATAAAGTAAAAGTCTGCCTGCTAGACTTTAGTTATACAGCACTATGAAGATGACACTTTTGCCTTATATTATAAAGTACTTTTAATTATGCTTTCTTCTATTTTTAGTTTTCCACTTCTGCCCAAGAATTAACACCAGACTGTTTAGCGCTGCAGTTTCCTGGATGTACCCTGCGACTCAGCTTGTTTTCAGTACAATTTCTGCATATATTAATTGATTTTCATATGCGATGTTGAAGACATCTGGTACCCTTAAAGACTAATCCAAAGGACACTTCTATTGATCACTCTCTAGTACTGTATAATGTCACCTTGACTATGCTCTTCTCCATATTAGACTGCTTGGCTCAGCAGTCAATGGGGCAAACACCAGAAGTTCAGAGCTTTTTACAAGGTAACGTCCGGAATTCTCCCATTTGCCCCTCAATCACTTATCTAACAATATGAAGCCCACTGTTGTTCATAATGATATTAATCAAACTATTTCTACATTAATCCAGTGGTCTGCTTTTAATTCCAGTCTTTCTTTAACTTACTTTACAATGATATATAATCAGCAAAATTGCTATTAAAGTACTACATCAAGTAGCACTGCATCTTTGGCAGATTTTATGTCTATGGGGGATACCAGAACCTCCTTCAATGACTGATGTAATGGATAATTGCTTCCTCAGAGATAAGTAGCATCATAGGTGGCTGCCAGACACTTCCTCTCCAGCCAAGCCAAAAGAGCATCATAATGGGGGAAACAGACATTTTATTTCTTCACTGAAAGTTTTTGTTTTTTATTAAATGTTTATAGCCATCTTAAAGCAAACATGTTGTAGAATGCAAAAAATAAAATTTCAAATGCATTTGCTTATTTTTGAAATGTGTCACCATACATAGCTCAATGCAAAATAGGACTATAATATAATACCACCTGCAACCATTCTCGACAGTGTTTAACTGATATAATCTTAGATGTAAAGATGCAGGGGAAATTAAGAAATCACCTGATAATATTTAAGAACACAATGTTAAGAATATTTAAGAAAACTCACGGAAAATCTGGTGGGTCAAATGCAGACTTAATGACTCCGGCATATATCGACAAGATGGATAGGATTACACAACCCAAGAACAACAGCGCAAACTTATTGACGTACTTCACTCCCACAAAAACCACAAGGGCCATGCAGGTTAGCACACACGTGCCATAAACACGCATGTTATTAAGAAGTACAGCAGGCTCCTCACTAGCCTCTTTTGCCTTAAAGATGGCCATTCCAGGGAAGAGATATGTCTGGATAAAGAAAAGGTTATGTTAAGAAAAGCATTTCCCTTAATCGTTTTATTTTCATATAATAATTAAGCAGTTCAGACAACATTTGACCTCTAACCAAGCAAGGAAACTACTAGTAAAGATGTTGCAGGTCAATGACCTGATCCAAAAAAACAAACACATGTTAAACTGTGATCTACAGGATTATCCCCTTCACTTGGTTGCACACAGATCTCCCTTGCCTTAATTATTAGCCTTATATATACGTTCCTGTTGACCCCTCACCTCACTGTTCCTGGAAGATGCAGAACGTGGCAAAACGCGCTTTTGACAGTGGAGTCAGGTGATGCAGCAGCAACAACAACTTTCATCTATGGCCAATTCAGGTTTGTGCAACTATTACTCTTAGCATATATGCATAATATTGGTTAGTATCACTGTATTTTTTTCACTTAACCAGTGTTGTGACCTGCTTATGGGTTTACCTTGATCCATGTAGATATTTGCCTGCTAATACTCTGTTATATATATTCTCTCTGATAGTTATCTGTAATATTACTGCTACTACCCTCGCCCCTTTGTACATTTTTTTTTTTAATTGTGTCATATGTGTTTTTATGGATTTGTTTACAATTAATCATTCGAGAATAAAGAGTTGTCATATTTTGTTACTATCTTTGGCTATCAAAGGGTTATTCTTTTTTGGTTATATGATTCCGGTGAACCCTGGCCACACAGTCTTTCAGACTGTTATTGTTTGAATTTGGAAATTTTTGAATTCCTATATCTGCCGTGTTTGTAGGTTATAATTATGTTCTATGATGTAGTCTTACCGACGGTATTGCTCCAACCAGTTATTGTTTTGGCTGCAGTCTTCCTCTGCTAATACCAGTATTAACACAACTTAAATGTTTTCCTTCCCCTTTCCCATTCCTTGGTTGAACTTGATGGACATGTGTCTTTTTTTTCAACCGTACTAACTATGTAACTATATGTAACTGTAAAGCCTAGCTGTAAGCCTCCAATATCAAACAATTGCAAATAATATGTTGTTGGTGTAGCCCAAGTCTATAGGTTATGTCAAACAGGCTACTTATGTATTTGCTTTTCATTCTCATTTATATCTGTCTTTCCCTATGTGTTCTTGTCTATGCAGAGCTGCAGATGCTCATTAAAAATTTTAAAATCTAATTTATAAATCCTATAACTTGTAAAGATAAAGTATGCAATCACAAATGGGTTCCCCAGGAATTTAGAAGAAATTATACTGGAGGGTCATATTTGAAGAAGCAAGTTTATTTAAGATGACAAAAAAAGAATATTTAACTTTAATTATACTTTTCATTTTAGAATTCTAAAAACAATTCTTTCATTGCAAGGTCATAAAAAGAAATAATCCATTTGGACTGCTTGACTCCATAAAGCCACTTAGTCAGGGAAACCATTTTCCAGTGACCACCCTGTTCTCTAAGTCCGTTCTGAAGACACTTACTTCGAGATAGCTTAAGCACTAAAGTGCACCCTCAGCTTCCTAGACTTCTTTAAGCATGAGTTTTGGGAAAACATAAAGGGGTTATGTGGATTAGCAGTGTACTCACTGCAGTATGTGAGTACACTTGCTAATATACATTCCGGTCCACCTGTCGCACTGATGAGATTTTAATAGATTTTTATAGCGCTGGCGGGGGACTGGAAGTCTAGTGGCACATTATTCCTTCAAGACGACACGACTCGTCATCGTGACGGGCTCCACTGTACTCTATGCTCTGTGTAATCACTGTAGTACCGCTACAGCGATTACATAGAGTACAGTGGGGCCGGTCACATGACGACGAGTCGTGCTCCCATTAAGGAAGATTGTGCCACTGGACTTCCGGTCCCCCGCCAGCGCTATAAAAGTCTATTAAAATCTCATAATTAGCGCGACGGGGACCTGGAATGTATATCAGGCTTCGTTCACGTCTGCGTCGGGACTTCCTCCATGAGTTCCATCGGAACTTTCCGTCAGGGGAACTCCTGAATGGAATCCAAACTGAAATAAACGAAAACCATATGTTTTGCATCACGTCTGATATAAATGGTGACTGATCCGGTGAAAATGGTTTCCATTTGTCACCGTTGTTTGTGAACGAAGCCTTAGCAAGTGTGCTGACCTACTTCAGTGAGTACACTGCTAATACTTTTCAGTCCCCACATAGCCCCTCTAAAATTTCTAGTTTGACTGCACTTGTGTTTTTCTCTATGGCCTTCATGTGTTGAACCACTGAGTACACCATTGCTTTAAGATTAAAACATTGACAGCACAGTAGTCACTTATAAATCGACCATTGAGTAAATGTTACTTCCAGGTTACGTAGTATAATACAAATCAAAGCTAATTTTATTAACTCACCAACAGAATCTCGATAGTCCCCAGGATGTACATTGCTCCTGCAAATGTCGTCCCCAAGTAAAAGCAAAGCCCCACAGCTCCTCCAAACTCCGGGCCCAACGAGCGAGAGATCATGTAATATGAGCCACCAGCTACAAAGAGATAATGTTTTCAGAAACAAACACTGAACATATGGGAAATATTGCACATTGTATCACCGCACTGCACCTCATACCACTGTATTATTATTAGTCAATGCACTGCACTCTTATAGCACTTCACCCATGTATTACTGTGCTTAGTATATTAGGCTTCGCACATTTGGCCTCACAAAGTATCGCTATATACTATAACAGGGATTACAAAAAAACAACTTTATACAAAATCTTAAAGCATAACTTCATTGCAATAATTTCTTCCTTCTACAGTACACTTGTGTACTAGACATTACTATACATTCTTTCTGACCAATAATCCCCTTATGCTCTTATTTAATCTGTCTGTATCTGGCATATAGTCTCCAACACCCCCCACACACATTGCGTCTGCATCCAACAGTATTGTGCACCCCCACCCAATTCCTCCCACGCACTGCATCTCCCTTATTTTGTTCATCTGAAATTCCCCCTACCTGGCACAACTCCATTGGTAGCGATGGCGCTCATTGAGATAGCAGTCAGCATGGTCTGCAGAGCAAACACAGGTAGGCACCATGAGCCTGTACCCAACGCATAATGGGGTGGGGAAGATGATGACAGGAGCAGTGCATCATAAGGGGTAGACATGAGACGCAATGCATCATGGGAGGGTAGGAGAAGCATTGCACCATGAAAAGAATTTGTCTCAGGTACAGTGCGTGGTAAGGTGATGATGTCCGCCGCAGTGCAATGTGGGAGATTTTCTGGTGCAGTGCATGGTGGGAGTAAATGATATCAAATGCAGTGCACAGTAAGAGGATGTGATATCAGATGAAGTTCATACTCGGACTACATTGCCTGAGATACAACACTCACTCAGACAATAGAAACGGATATGTAGGGCACACTCAATGTGATATCAGGCGCAGTTCACCCTCAGATGACATAACCTGAGGTCCACTGCAGATTCAAGGGTAGTGATATCAAATACAGTGTACATTCACAGGATATGAGATCAGATGCAGCATACAACCAGGGAGTATGAATTCAGATGCAGTGAACAGTCTAAACATGTGATATCAGAGGCCGTGAGCAGCAGTAAAGTAGAATATACGACATGGCCACAATCCGATTATGTCATGTTAAATGTTTTTTTTTTTCAGGAGAATGAATAGCAATGACTAAGCACTTGGACGGGTAGGAGGCTGTGGTAAATTCCGGTAGTCAAATACGTTGTGCAATATCGGTCAATGTTTGTATTTGCAAAAGTGGTTTAGGTATTGGCTTCTTGGAAGACTAGAAAAACATAGAAAGTCTTTTAAGTCAGAAAATGTCTTTAGTTACAGATATGTCCTTCCTTAACTTGTCTCTAAACCCAACATATCCCGAGATGTAAGGTGCGAGATGTTAAACAAACACGTAAAAAACAATCTTCCTCTGATGTATGCCATCTGTTGCCCATAGACTTTGTTGGAAAAAAATATAAAAAAATTATACATTAAACGCATACTTTATTTTACTGGACGGCTGTAATACATGCCTGTGATGGGCGCAATCCGTCACCCGTAGGCTCCCATGTTAATAAAAACTTTTTAAAGTTTACATTTTTTACTGGATGGCGCCAGATTGTATTTAACTGGTATTATGACAAATTGTATATCAACGCAATTCAAGAAAAGTGAATGGTGGACACATCTGTAGATGTAATTTTATTCACCTCAGACCAAATATAAGAATGTGGCAACTGTTATGTCCGATATCACATGAAAAAGGTGCCACTTTGGATACAGAAGATGCAATGTCATAGATAAGGAATGAGACACAGAAGACATGATATCACAGAACACACATTATAAGAATTAGACACTGTCATACCAAGTACGTACAAGGATATGATACTGAAAGTAATTCTGTGTCTTGTTAGGTTGGTGGTGCATTCACCTGACAGAGCATAGATAAACTGCCTCATAGATGTTGTCATGCAAGTGTTGTACATTATACCGGCAAGCAAAACCAAAGAATTTACTTAATACCCAGGATAGAGGCAATCCCACCTCAACGTCTTATGTGGGATCCAGCAATGATCTTAAAGTGTAGCTAAACGTTCGACAAACATAGTGACATGTCAGAAGTTTGTATTGGTGGGGGGTCCGAGCACTGAGACCCCCACCAATCGCTATAACGAAGCAGCTGAAGCGTTTGTGTGAGCCGCTTCGTGTCTGTTCGGCTTTTTCCGGAAATCAATGTAGCGGTGTACGGACTCAATAGAAAGTCTATGAGCCTGTACTCCGATACATTGGCTTTCCGGAAAAAGCCGAACAGAAACTAAGCGGCTCAGTGCTCACACAAACGCTTTAGCTGCTTCGTTCTAGCGATTGGTGGGGGTCTCAGTGCACGAAACCCCACCAATACAAACTTCTGACATGTCACTATGACATGTCAGAAGTTTGTCGAACGTTTAGCTACACTTTAAAGTAGAGACCTTAAAGATTTTATATGCGAAAATCTTTTTTTTTTCTTCTAGAAACCGCGACATTTGTCCATAGGTTGTGCCTGGTATTGCAGCTCAGGTTTATTAAATTGGGGGTTAAGCTGTGATAACATGATCAATAGTGGTGGTGTTTCTGGAAAAAAATCGACCTTTTTTTCTAATCTCATAAAACTCCATCCCAACAATTGACGTAACTATACATCACGGCTGGGAAGGCGGAGTATGGACCAAGCCCACAGGCTGAGCCTGCTCCATACTCAGTGGGACTCAGTATTTTGCAGCCAACACTTTACTGTACAGACCGGGACTGGAGATAACAATAAAAAAAATGACCGTGACCCGCAAAAAACAAGTCCTCACACCTCTTCATCGACCGAAAAATAAAAAAAATTATGGCTCTCAGAATATGGGGACACTTTGTAAAAGTAATACATCATAAAATATATATATATATATATATATATATATATATATATATATATATATATATATAGATGACGTATGGCCATAATCTTATTGACCCACAGAATAAAGTTAACATGTCGTTTTTACGGATTTTTCCAAATCCATCTCTAGTATATTATGGTGCATTAAATGGTGTAATTAAAAACTACATATGGCTATGTTGACCGAAAAACAAAAAAAGTTATGGCTTTTGGAGGGCTGAAACAAAAAATTTAAATGAAAAAATAAAAATTGGCCACAGCAGGAAGGTGTTGAGGGTTTTTTTCTGAGTGAAACTCCGAGATCTTGTAAACAAATAGGGGTTTTTGGGGAGATCTAAACATATTTGGGAAAATCCAATGTAAATCCATATTGAATGTTAAAACTAGGCTCTGTTCACTATGGAAACCAGGGTACAGTTTCGGATCAGTCATACGACGAATACCACCGGTACCCGACAGACCCCATTGTCTTATAATGGGGTTCATCGAGTTCCGTAGTGGTGTGACAAGAAACATACCTATGCAGATGTGATGGAATCTGCAATGGAGGATCCGATCAGAGCCTCCAATACAGATGTGAACACCGCCTTCATTAGTTGAATAAAGGGACTGCTTTTCAGTTATCAGTTTGATCCAGAAGTGATGTTCTTACATTCTGCACACCGCCTATTTCCCATCAATTCAGAAGTAGTGACAAAAAAGCAACTTCGAAGATGTTACGTACGTTGTTGAGGCATGTAAACTATATATGTAGGCAAGTTGGTACTGCTGCAGCTTAAAAATCCAGTAGAATCCAATACCTTGGTCAGACCTCATGAATATATTAATAAGTCAGTTTGTCAATTATATTGGTTGCTTATATCACATTGACGAGCTATGAATGGTTTCAGCTCATAAGATGAATGTCCCAGCAGCACCCAGCAAAGGACAGGGCAGGAGGTGTCCAGATCCAATATTTTGGGAAGAGTGGGGGTAAAAGCCAGTAGAGAGGGTGGCTGCCATAATCGGAGCAGGGGGGGCAGCACCCAGCAGAGACTAAGTTGTATTGTAGAATTGCCAGTGCAAATTAGATCCTGTTCACATCACGTTTGCCTTCCGTTTGGTCTTTCTGTTTATCTGTTCCATCAGATGAACGGAAAGCATTTCAATGGTATTTATTTTCTGTCAGTTGGTTTCAGTTTGCGTCCATTACGCTAGGTTTCAGTTTGTTTTTTTACAGAAACAATAGCATAGTGCGCTATTCTTTCAGTAAAAAAAAAGTAACGGAAACCTAGCGGAACAGACGCAAACTGAAAGAAGAAAAAAAATACCATTGAAATCAATAGTATTGGAAACGGAAATCATACTTTCCGTTTGTCTTTTCGTTCATCTGTTCCTCTGACGGAACTGATGAACGGAAAGACCAATCGTGATGTGAACAGGCCCTTAGACTACACAGTAGTGGCATGGCTGATATTTCTAGACTTTGAAGAAAGATGGCCACGTTGCATCACACTTGTTTACAGATGAATGGGTGGCACAGCTTTGAATATAGGCCACAACAGGATAAGACATCCATATGTGACATCATCAAATCCCATGTCACCATGTAGCATTATCCCTGTTGAGTGCACCAGAAGAGAGTTAATATCTTGCTACATTGGGGAGGGTTTCCCTGGGCCACCAGTATTTACATGTCTCAAACTATATTAAAAAAAATGGTCTTGGGTAAAGTTGAACGAAAGCAATAAAATAAGATTTTTTTATTTTATCTTAAGCTGATCAACAGATTTAATACAGTTCTTATTCAAGGTATATACAGCTATATACCAAGGACTTATTTTCTTACTATTTAGTTATTCTAGTGTGAGGGACAGGGCTGTATGCAGGCTGTATGGCATACAGGGCAGCATCATGTGTCACCATATAGCTTGTCTATCTCTATAAGGTTAATTTATACAACGGATGTTCCTACTAAATAACAAGTTGAGATATTAAAAACCATAAGGAATTAATACAGAAAGTATATTGGAAAATTGTATAAGTTCTAATTATACAAAAAAAATAACAATAATTTGCTGAATGGGGACAACCCTTGGCCTTCAAAATATACAGTATGTGTGAGATTCATACAGTAATAAGCAAAGGGCGTAATACCAGAATTAGGCACTGGGTGTCATAATAGACAAATGGCAGATAGTAGAGTAACTACATATGCGCAGCAATGTTTGTAATCGTCTGCAGGGTTATAGTTAGTGTATCTGCTGATACAGAAAGACGGGACCCCAATTAGTTAGAGCGGTTGCCTAGCAACAGGTCATGGCACCAGAGGCGACTATGCTGCATCCATTGTCCCTTGCATTGGAAGTATAAGAATATGAAGCTAAATATCTATTTGTCTATCTACAGGTAGTTAGCATGTTTTTGTTTTGTTGATGCGCCTTTCATCTCGGAGTAGCTTTAGATGTTGAGGATCGCCTCCCATAGATTTGGGTACTCAGATTCAGGGTGCCTACACAGATCCAATCAATATTTTATTTATAGGTTTAACAATGCGGATGAAGCAGAGTTGATTCTGTTATTTAACACAATGGAGTTGTATTTTTTAATGGACCGTAATATCTTAGAGATACCTGCAGTCCTATGTAAAACCACCGCACTGTAATATCATAATGGTGAGTCGTACCAAATGTCAACATTAGTTCTGTAACGCCAATTTATAGCACGCTTTGTTTCCTTGTATAGATCGGGTTGGCAAAAGATTTTCCTTAAACCGCTCTGGCAGCCTTAATTGAATTTCTTCCACGACTTTAACTTAATAGCCTAGATCAGAAATGAGTTTTACGATTTTAGTGCCATCCAAATAGCGCACTTTTAAATAAGCACATGCAATAGAATCCAAAACAAGGCAATAATTCAAGAAGCCGTGTTGCTCAATTAAGGATTAGCTCTGGCACTAGCAGTGATCCTATAAAGAGTGGGTGTGATATCAGACACAGTCACTGGCAGCAACATCAGACAAGATCATGGAATAAAAATACAGAATAGATGCCACATCACACACTGTCAGGCCATATGACATTCTTCAGTCACATAAAGTGTGCATGTTATGATGGACTCCATCTAGGATATGGCGCAATGCAGTTATCAGGTAACATATGGGACCAGTTTGAGTTTAAACAGTTCAATGCTGCTAAATTGCAGGATTGAATTATCCAAATGCTGGAAGTAGAAAAGCTATGAAGAGCGTCAGTGGAAATGGTTAGGAGAGAGAAGCCAAAAGGAATGAGAGGGTTATGAGAACAGAGATGTTCAGACATACAGTAACATTAAGAATTAAAGGTTGGTTTAGAGAAGAACATAGAACATCAGTGATAAACACAGTTTTCCAAAAATCCATCACCTTAACTCACATGCATTTAATTCTAGAAATAGCTGCCTGTATGTAATCTACTGCGTTCTGGCAATATAAAGAAACAAGGCACCTATAGAAGACACTTAACCATTGTGTTTATTGCTTGGCATCTTCGTTTACTGCAGCAGATGTGCTGAGATTGCCTATCTCTCTATTGCTATTTGTACTGTTATGGGTATCGGGAGAAGCACTGAAACTTTTAGAAGGATCAACCTCCTGTCATGGGTAAAGCTTAGTTGTGTGTTGGATATATGGAACGGTGTACGGATTCCATAGAAAGTCTACGAGCCTGTACACCACCTGCTCGGCTTTCCAAGAAAAGCCGATCAAAAGCTAAGCGGCTCAGCGCTCACCCAAGCACGATCGCTTCGTTTTAGCGATTGGTGGGGGTTCTCAGTGCGGAGACCCCCACCAATCAAAACTTCTGACATGTCACTATGACATGTCAGAAGTTTGTTGAAATTGAGTTACCCTTTAATCCTGACACTTCCATTCTATGTCTATATATTTTAGGGAAATGGTTCCAAACCCCAGTCCTTAGGCTAAGTTCACACGGAGTATTTTGCCAAGTTTTTTGACGCGGAAACTGTGTCGCAAAAACGGCCCTAAAATGCCTCCCATTGATTTCAATGGGAGGCGTCGGCGTCTTTTTCCCGCGAGCAGTAAAACTGCCTCGCGGGAAAAAGGAAGCGACATGCCCTATCTTCGGGCGTTTACGCCTCTGACCTCCCATTGACTTCAATGGGAGGCAGAGAAAGCGTATTTCGCTGTGTTTTATGCCCGCGGCGCTCAATGGCCGCGGGCGAAAAACGGCGCGAAAAACGGCGTGCAGGGAGAGGAAAATCTGCCTCAAACTTCCAAACGGAATTTTGAGGCAGATATTCCACCTGCAAAATACTCCGTGTGAACATAGCCTTAGAGTGGCTGTTTCACAAATACAACCCCTTTTCTAAAAAACAAAACAAAAAAAACACCCCGGAAATCATATGATCCTGAGCCCCCTGGTATTAAGGTGATATTGCCAGTAGACTATTAATGGGACTGGTGTAACTAATCTATTTGTAATATCGATTTATAGTTTTTACCCCACAAACCCCAGATTCTAAAAAGCTTTCTCAGAATGACCTGATCTACTGTCTTCTGTCATCTACTACTTCCCAGTCCCATACTCACACAGGAGCAGCACATCAGGACAATAAGAAAAGACTCCATGACACCTCCAACTCCCACAACCCAAGTGAGACGCAGGAAAAGGATGACACCAAAAATGTTCTGTAAGCAGGGAAGGTAGACACCCATAAAGGTTCCCATCCTCGGAGCCTGGGATAAAGAATAATAATTCTATAAGGTAATGAAATTCTTATATGGGAACCAACACAAACCTATATGACTGTTATATCTGAAAATGTATTACTAACATTATATATATATATATATATATATATATATATATATATATATATATATATATATGTGTGTATGGTGCAGCAAACTGTAAATTAAAATACATGAATATGAAAAAACAAGTTTATTCATCTTTTTTTTTAAATTATTTTATGTTTATGTAGGTCTTAAACTTTTTGTAATGTATATAACAATGATGAGTTTTCATGCGGTGGGGAGGGGTTGTTTGGCACTAAACTGCCCCCACTTATTTCAGCTACCTGCAGCCCCACTAGGGGGAGCAAACTGCATAAAGATTTGCACAGCTCCGCTCCCCCTACTGATTGCTGCAAGACAGAATTCTATCAGTAATCAAGAATCACAGAATTTTAGACCTAAAAACAAAACAGTAGGCAATAAGTTTAATAGAGGTTTAGTACATTTGGCAAAGCTCTCCGTGTCGAGTGGGGTCCATTCTGAGTTTTGCAGGATTTTTGCGTACAACCTTTAGAGTGGAATTACTTCTATTATATAGATAATTATTATATGTACTTTTTCTGTTCCATACCAGCACCCATAAATATACAATATTGGTTTTATTATTTTCTTCAGCACCAGAGCAGTGGAGGACACATAACAAGGAAATATTGTTGAATAAGGAACTAACAGGCAGGGGCCTCGCAGAGCACAACACAAAATATAGTCCGTAATATCCAAGTGTTACTTGTGTTGTTAGTTGTGATATGAAAGGATCTGTCAGCCTAATTCACATCACATGAGAAGTCCTTCAGGGATTTAAGTTTGTCTGGCGGTTCACTCCACGTTGCTATTAACTCAACACTAATGCTTGGCTTTAAACGACCATGATGTTCCCAGGAGGTTCCTGGGTAAGGTTAAACTAGATAAACACGGGTGTTGCGAATCTCAGATGTGAAAAACTGCAGTTTTTCACGTCCGAGGTGCATCCGTGCTTTGCGGTGCGGGACAAGATATCACGCATCCCCCATAGATTAGAGTCTATGGGGGGGATGTGTGAAAAAATAGTACATGTCCTATTTTCTCATGAACCCTTCACATGGTCCGTTGAAACAACGGCTGTGTGAACGGCTACATTGAATTATATAGGTCCGTGTGACGGCTGTTGTTTCATTGGCCGTCACACAGGCGTTTAACACGTTTGTGTAAATAAGGTCTTAGAAGTCTGAGTGATTCCTCATCCTTAATGTAAGGTTTCCTTATTACTAGCCGATAAGAAAAATATCGGTCACCGTTGACCAGACCATGGCATGACCAAAGTGTACAGTATTCTCTAGTCTCCTTAAACCATTGCATGCTTGAAAAAATAATTCTGTATATGACCTGTAGTTTACAGAATTATATATTTCTCAGCTTGCATTTAAGAAATGAACAATATATACTGTATCTCGCTTTTAACATTATATAGGACTATTGTTTGTTTTTTTCTGTTTTATCTATATAAAAAAAATACAAGTATTAGCAGCCAAATGCTTTGTTAATTAAGGAGGCTCTGTCACCAGTTTCATATTTCCCTATCTTCTACCTAATCTAATAGGCACTGTGTTGTAGATAACTACTGTGTCACGTTACTGGTGTAGTAGGCTGCGTCCTTTTAGCTGAACAGCGGATTTCAAACAGACTCAGTGTGCTGAGAGAAACTATACAGATGTAGCCGCTAGTCAGATGAAGCCGGGTCGGTGCACAAGCAGGTAGTCAGATGAAGCCGGGTCAGTACACAAGCTGGTAGTCAGATGAAGCCGGGTCGGTACACAAGCTGGTAGTCAGATGAAGCCGGGTCGGTACACAAGCAGGTAGTCAGGTGAAGCCGGGTCGATACACAAGCAGGTAGTCAGATGAAGCCAGGTCGGTGCACAAGCAGGTAGTCAGGTGAAGCCGGGTCGGTGCACAAGCAGGTAGTCAGATGAAGCCGGGTCGGTACACAAGCTGGTAGTCAGATGAAGCTGGGTCGGTACACAAGCTGGTAGTCAAATGAAGCCGGGTCGGTACACAAGCAGGTAGTCAGATGAAGCCGGGTCGGTGCACAAACAGGTAGTCAGGTGAAGCCGGGTCGGTACACAAGCAGGTAGTCAGGTGAAGTCGTGTCGGTACACAAGCAGGTAGTCAGGTGAAGCCGGGTCTAACACAAGCAGGTAGTCAGATGAAGCCGGGTCGGTGCACAAACAGGTAGTCAGGTGAAGCCGGGTCTAACACAAGCAGGTAGTCAGATGAAGCCAGGTCGGTGCACAAGCAGGTAGTCAGATGAAGCCGGGTCGGTACACAAGCAGGTAGTCAGATGAAGCCGGGTCGGTACACAAGCAGGTAGTCAGGTGAAGCCGGGTCGGTACACAAGCAGGTAGTCAGATGAAGCCGGGTCGGTACACAAGCAGGTAGTTAGATGAAGCCGGGTCGGTACACAAGCAGGTAGTCAGATGAAGCCGGGTCGGTACACAAGCAGGTAGTCAGATGAAGCCGGGTCGGTGCACAAGCACGTAATCAGATGAAGCCGGCTCGGTGCACAAGCAGGTAGTCAGGTGAAGCCGGGTCGGTGCACAAGCAGGTAGTCAGATGAAGCCAGGTCGGTACACAAGCAGGTAGTCAGATGAAGCCGGGTCGGTACACAAGCTGGTAGGTGTTTCAAACAGGAGCAAGTGCAAGGCAGCAGGAGCAAGTTCAGTGGCCTATAGGGGCCTCTTGTGGCTGGAAGTGTGAATGGCTGATGATATTCCTAACATACTGTGTTGTTGTTGTTTTTTAAAAACTGTTTATTAGTGACAATGTTATGAGCATTTTAACATTTATTCAAATCTTTTGTAAAAGCCCAACTGGGCGTTTTTTTTACATTAACCAAGTGTGCGTTGAAAAGAAACGTGTATGACGCAGACCAATCAGCGTCATACACTTCTCTTCATTCACGTCTAGCTTTAGTCACACACAGCGTGACCTTGCGAGATCACGCTGCGACGTAACTTCCTCCCGCAGTTCCTTCACCGGAGAGTCGGGAGAATGACCAGACATCGCCTCCAGCCAGGAGGCGTTCTTTACAATGCCCACTTGGTTAAAGTAAAAAAAACCTCCCTATTGGGCTTTTACAAAAAACTAGCATAAATGTTAAAATGCTCATAACTTTGTCACTAATTAAAGTTTAAAAAAACAAACAAAAAACAACAACATAGTAGTTATCTACAACACAACACCTATTAGATTAGGTGGGAGATAGGGAAGTATGAAACTGGTGACAGAGCCTCCTTAACCCATTAACGACCTCCCACCGTCTTTTGACGAGAGGTGGTGCATGTGCTTAGTCTACAGTCTTTTGGCGTCGCTGTAGAAGAGGCTAATGAGAGCTCATCCTAACTTACAGCTCCTGATCTTAGAGCAGCCTGCTGAATACAGCTGGGGTCGGAAAACATTCGGACCCCAGTGGTTTAACCCTTTGATCGCCGCGGACCATTACTGCGGCAAGATCAAAGGGAACTCCCCTCTTTGATCGCGTTACTGGAAACCCGGTGTTGTAATCAAAGAGCAGGGAATCCCTCTGCAGTCAGCCCTGGGGACATAGAAAAGACCCCAGGGCTGTCTGTTCAGTTTGCCTGTTGTCCGGGGACACTATGTGCTGCCCTAACAGAAGCCTGCGTCATAGTGACACAGTATAAATTAATGTATTAGCATACAGGAGTACGCTAATACATTACAAGTAAAACAAAAATAAAGTTATCCCTTAATGGGATTAAGAAAGAGTAAAAAAATAAATAAATTTTAAAAAAAAGTCCAAAAAAAGTCATTATTTTTCATTAAATATATTTTATTGCCCCTACACTAAATAAAAAAAACTACACATATTAGGTATCTAAACGACCGTAATTTCCTGAATAATTAATCAAACTGTTTATTTAGCGTGAAACGTGAGCAGGATAAAAAATAAACAAGAAAAACCATGCCGAGAATAGTTTTTTCCTATATTCACGCCGTAAATATAATTTTTTTCTACCCTCAAGCTGTGAAAAAAAATAATATAATTTCACCCGCATAAAACAAGGCCTCATACGGCCACGTCAATAAAAGAGTTATGGCTCCTGAAATGCAGAGAGGTAAAAACTGAAAAATGTAGCTGGTCATAAAGACATTTTCAGGCCCGGGCATTAAGGGGTTAAGAGGTCCCTATATCAAGTCCAAGATTATACTTTTCTTTGATTTACTACACGTCACAGCAGGGGCATAGCTAAAGGCTCATAGGACCCGATGCAAAGGTTCTTCTTGGGGCCCCCCCAAACTTCTCATGGCCGTGGGCCTGCATCTTTCAGCTGCATCGATGGGTCTCCTAAGTGACCCAACGATGCAGCACTTGCAGCCAGGGGCGTCACTAAAGACTTAAAATGCCAGCGGAAATAGCCCCAATAGATATAACCCCCCAAAAATGTGTGTGCGTGTATGTATATGTGTATATAGGAAACAGCATATCTATAGCACTACAACCCTATAGCTATGGATAGACCGTATCACACATGATAGGATTAGATACAGTGGCTCAGCAGACAGTATCACACATTATAGGATTAGATACAGCGGCTCAGCAGACAGTATCACACACTATCGGATTAGATAAAGGGCCCAGCTCGAAGACATTGCGGCTCCAGCGCTGGACTCAGGAAAGGTAAGAATTGTTTTGCTTTTTTACGTGTCACTAATTTTTTTTGTGTGTTTGTGTTTTTTTACAAGTTTGGTTGTTGGACTACTTCGGATTCGAGAACTACTTCGGGTTGTGTGGGATTTTTATTTCAATAAAATATTTTTTCTATGTCTTTGTATTTTTCTAAACTTTATTACTACCATCTTAGTAATGGCCGCTGGTTGATTTACAACGTCCATTACTAAGGCGAGGCTTAATGTTAGACATTAAGAGGCTAACACGAACCCCCATTATTAATTCGATACCCACCGCCACCAGGGGTACAGGGAAGAGCTGGGTACGATCCATTACCCGACCATCTGTAGTGATGGTCAGGCACTGGCGCGGCCGCAGGCTGGTATCATTAGGCTGGGAAAGTCCCAAAACAGTGGCCCTTGCCACCATGGTAATGCTAGGCTGCTACTGCTATGTTGTATCTGGCTGGTTATAAAAATGGAGGAACCCCATATCGTTATTTCAAATTATTTATTTATTAGCAAAAATGATGTGGGGTCCCGCTTATTTTCATAACCAGCCAGATACAACACAGCAGCAGCCTAGCATTACCAGGGCGGGAAGGGCTGTGTTTGGCCTTTCCCAGCCTAATAATATCAGCCTGCGGCCGCCCCAGTGACTGACCATCACTACAGATGGTCCGGTACTAGGCAATGAGGACATTCGGACATTCCGTTTTTTTCACGCAGCGTGTGTCCGCTGCGTGAAACTCACATGTTTTTGCGCATCATGCACCCTTTGAAGTCGATGGGTGCGTGAAAATCACGCGCAGCACACGGACGCACTTCCGTGCAACAGTAGATCAAGAAATTAAGGGAAAGATAAAACCACCTCCTTCATTTCTTTTTCTTAACCTCAAAACCGCGTGTCATAAGGTTGGCATATGCTTGAAAATCACACAGCCACGCACCAAACACTTATGACACACGGAACTGCAATGCGCAAAAATCGCTGCGTTTTTTTGCGCGCGCAAAATGCACAAGTTCGTGTGAATATCGCCTAACACATGGTAGGCTTAGATACAGGGCCCATGTGCAGGTGTGATACTGTTTGTTGGACCCTGTATCTAAGCCTAAGGTAGGCTTAGATACAGGGTCCAGCAGACAGTAATCTTATACAGTATAAGATAATATAATAATACTAATGTATTTAGTATAATAATACTGTCTGCTGTGGTCCTGTATCTAAGTCCACCACATGGTGGGTTAAAAGGGGTTTTCCAGACATTAAACATTAATGTCCTATCCTCAGGATAAGCCATCAATAACTGATGGGTCGTTGTCCGACACCTGGGACCCCCGCCAATTAGCTATTTTGAAGGGGGTGCAGTACTCGTACGAGCACTACTTCCCCTTCATTTTCCTTACTTGCTCACACTGTGAATCGCTGACATGTCCGTGTCGGCGATTCACAATGTGAGAAAGTTACTGGAATGAAGGGAAGGTAGTGCTCATACGAGCGCTGCACCCCCTTCAAAATAGCTAATTGGCGGGTGTCCCTGGAGTCGGACCCCGACCTATCAGCTCCAGCAGACAGTGGTATTGTACTTACCCTCCTCTTCGGCCGCAGCGGAGGTCTTGACTCCATCCAAGGTCGGGATGTTGTGTGCAGCTCATAGCGTTGTGACGTCATGCGCTGCGCACAGTGCTGTGACGTCAGGACCGCCGCTGCGCTCCGGAAGGAGGAATGTAATAACTGTCAGTTACTATAGTAACGGGGGCCCATGTAGTTTATTACATAGGCCTCAGTTACTATAGTAACTTTTCATTGATGTGGGCCCCCTAACTTCGGGGCCCGAAGTGGCGTAGCTACACGGGCCCAGTCGCAATTGCGACCGCTGCGATATACTGTATGGGGGCATTATACTGTGGGGACAGCTATGGATGGCATTATACTGTGGGGACAGCTAAGGGGGGCATTATACAGTATAGGGGAATTATACTGTAGGGGCAGATATGTGGGGCATTATATTGTGGGGGCAGCTATGGGGGCATTATACTGTACGGGCAGATATGGGAGGCATTATATTGTGGGTGCAGCTATGGAGGCATTAT
The DNA here is from genome assembly GCF_050947455.1 of Rhinoderma darwinii. Taxonomy (NCBI): domain Eukaryota; kingdom Metazoa; phylum Chordata; class Amphibia; order Anura; family Rhinodermatidae; genus Rhinoderma; species Rhinoderma darwinii. Next base: position 42,779,802 of record NC_134699.1, on the reverse strand, counting down.
ACTCTGTGGGGGCAGCTATAGGGGGCATTATACTGTGGGGGCAGCTATGGGGGGCATTGTACTGTATGGGGGGAATTATACTGTGGGGACAGCTATGGGTGCATTATACTGTGTGTGGGCAGCTATGGAGAGCATTATACTGTGTGGGGGCAGTATGGGGCATTATACGGTGTGGGGGCAGCTATGGGGGGGTATTATGCTGTATGGGGGCAGCTATGGGGCATTATGCTGTATGGGGGAATTTGGGCATTTTACTGCATAGGGGCATCTGTGTGGGCATTATACTGTATGAGGCATCTGTGTGGGCATTATACTGTATGGGGGCATTATACTGTATGTATGGTGGCAGCTATGGGGGCATTATACTGCGTGGGCTGAACCGGGTGTGTATGAGCAGGGATTGGGTGGGATTAGAGGTGTGGCTTAAAAGGAAAAAAAATGCCTCTGCGCGCCACATCGATTGTCCCTCTTTGTGATACTTGAATGTATATCACAATCTACAGGGAGAGCTGTATAGCAATGTCTTCAGGGGCACTGTATAACACTATCTATGGGGGGCTGTATAATACTGTCTACAGGGGGGGCTGTATAGCACTGTCTACAGGGGGGGCTGTATAGCACTGTCTACAGGGGGGCTGTATAGCACTGTCTACAGGGGGGCTGTATAGCACTGTATGGGGAGGCTGTATAGCACTGTCTACAGGGGGGCTGTATAGCACTGTCTAAAGGAGGGGTCTGCATGTCACTATTTACAGGGCGGCACTATCTACAAGGCCAGGCTGTGTGTGGCGCATAGGGGAGGGGGGCCCAGGCAAAAGTTTTGCTATGGGGCCCAGTGTTTTCTAGTAACGCCCCTTTAAATGACCATCATTAGTAGTGATCATTTCACTTCTTCAGAAATTGCATTTCTATTGCTGCTTTAAAACGTTACATTACACTGATTAAATGCATCCTATACTACAGTAAATGAACAGCCCCATAGAATTCCATTGTATTTTACAAACGTTATTGCTCTTGGACATTGCAGGTCAATAGTCACCAAGGGGGACCTACTTGAAAGCTACATCCTTCGAATTTCCCTGCAGCTAAGCTTAGCCAACCCCTTGTGACCACTCTTTCTGATCATTGAAGTATATTGATATTGTTTGTAGCAATCCGTATGTACTTTATGCAGGCAGATATAAGAAAAGTCATTGCATTTCACTGTGTAATTTATTGGCTACTTGGATTTCTAATTATACATTTTAATGAATACGTTAAACAAGTAGACTTCCAGATCGAGATGTGTATGTCAACTTTTAGTATATAGCTAAAATCACAGATAGCACATATGTATGAATCCTTGGACACTTGGTGAATACTTAGGTTTATTTCATGGATATGATTGCTGTCTTTTGAGGGTGAAGATGTTTTCTGATGTGTTACCTGAATAGGCTTCTTCTTTGCCCCTTCATTGTTTTCGGCTTCCTCATGCTCTCGCACTCCTTGAGTCAGGTTTGTGTAATTGGCCAAGCCACTGAGAAGTGAGGAAACCATTGGACTAGTGTCCATTTCCTCCTGCAAAGCACGACATTGAAAATTTTTGAGTTTTGATGGCGGTAACAGTGGTGAGAAAAAATAAAATGACAGGGCTCAATTTTGCTTACTTATGCTACCTTCTTAGTGTTGGCTAATTGTGTATAGTTAAATCAGAATTCCACAGAATGATGGGAAGATGAGGTTGACATTTCTAATACATTATCTTATGATCATTAAACTTTCAATTAAAAACCAAGCGTCATACCACATACAGACTGGTATACAGTATATGAACTGGCCTTTCAATACCTGAAATTCAACTGGGGTTAGCAGAGCAAACATAGGGATTATATTACAGTAATCTAAGCAGCAGCACGTAATGCCAAGCAGCAGCTGAAAAATTCTAGGGTGCATAAAAAGAAAGATCATCGATATATAATATAGCCCCTTGAATAAATGATGGGAGCACGTTTGTTTTAGGCTCCACACTGTACAAAGGATATAGGAGAGCTAGAGAGGGTTAAAAGGTGGGTGACTAGATTGATACTTGGGAAGGGGGGATCGCTTATGAGAGGCTGGGAAAATTTTACTTGTTCAGCTTGGAAAAAATAAGTGCTAGAGGTGATCTTTTTAGCATTTATAAATATATGCAATAATATAACTAAGATCTGGAACATGAACCATTTATTAAATAAAAACTCTACAAAGACCATAAGACATTGTTTATGTGTCCAGAAAAGGTGGTTCAATTATCAATAATAGAAAGGGTTCTTTACAGTTAGAGTTGTAATGCCCTACCGCAAGAGGTAGTAAAGGTAAATATACTGCCAGTGTTTAAAACTGCTAGACAGTTATCTAATGACTAATGGTATTGAAATTTTAGGTTTAATGATAGCGTTATAATTAAGGTTATAATTATGGACCAATTTAATTTATTCAGGGAATCATTTGACTGCCATGTGGCGTGAGGAAGGTGATTTTCTTGCCTTCATGAGGCCCAATTGGCTACAATCGCCTTTTTGGTACTTTTGCACCTTTCACCTAGATCTTACAAAGGTGATAATAAGTCTTTTTTATAAACCTATTTCACTTAATTTTAAAATTAACTTTGTACAACATCATAGATTCATATAATCTTACCCATCACCCATTTTAATTGCCCTGTTTTATGCCCTTGAATAATTCCTCAATAAACTTCTCTTTGTTCCAGCGCTAAGACTTACCTCAAACAGGGCCATGTTTTTTCCCGTGTCCAATTCTGAGCTGTTAATAAATGGGGAGCTTTCCTTGGGATTTCCATCTCCTGAAGACAAAACAAACATAATAAGTGATGCCATGATCTTTATTCCAGGAAAGTATATATATGTGTATACCTCCCTGCACCCCTATAATTCTTTCTTCCAATAATAAACTCCTGCTTTAAAGGGAATCTGTCAGCAGTTTGAAGGACTGACAATTACTGACAGCGCTATATAGGGGAGGGCATTGTAGCGATACCTGTTGTCTCGGTTATGTAAGTTTCATGACTGAGAAATCAATGTTTAATTTCCCAGATGCCGCAAAAAGTGCCACTTTTTGCTTTGAGTGACAACTCTAGCATCCAATCAGGAGATCTCTAGAGTCGATGCTCAAAGCAGCAGCGTGAGGGTGGCAGCGTTCTCTAGTGAGCACCTGAACGCCAAGGGGCAGTCTCAGTGGCACTTCTGCCAATTTCTTATTCATGCAACTTGCATGACCACAACAACAGGTATCGTTACAATTCCCTCCCCTACATAACGCTGTCAGCAGCTTTGAAGGTCTCAAAACTGCTGACAGATTCCCTTTAATGAGATGAAAAACACTACACGCTGCAGACTGACAACAGCTCAGGCCCTTAAAAACGTCTCTAGAAGGAAATTAATAAAGTGTAAGAAGGTGTAAATAACAACACTTCAAAGATTGCCTCAAATACCTGCAGGGGAGTACTAGTACACGAGGTCATGATCTGAAGAGGGACTATGGGAATCTTCAGACTAATAACAGACCAGAACGTAAGTGAAGTGTAGTGAAACCATGAAGACGTCTCCCAGCAGAAATATAACAACATCATTCATATGAAGAGTAAAAACACAGTGCTCTTATTTCGATGAACGGAGAATCAATTCTGAAATTCTAAAGCAATAGGGCAGATAAATAAGTAGACACGATTTGCCAACAATTTTCTTTGTTATCATCATAATCCTCATTATTTCCCAACGACTAGCATTGTACGGCTTCTCCTTCCCATCAATATTTAGTCTCTCACAGTTATTTTGACACTTAAGCTGGCTATAACATGAAATGTTGTTTGACGGATACATATTGTCGATAATATCATATTCATGGTAGCAGTGGTGGGCGCGCTGTAGTGTTTTTAATAGGCAGCCCAGAAAAATGTGCATCTATCTATCTATCTATCTATCTATCTATCTATCTATCTATCTTGTCTGTAAGTAGCCATTTCAGGTTTGGGGAGGCTCCCTGTATCCACCACTAGATCGCTAATTTATCTCACATCTCCAACTTGTAACTATAACTAGCACAGATCTTACTAGCTGTGTGCTATATTTTTAGTACACCATCAAACGCTATAATCTATTTTTCAGGACTTCAGATCAATTGTCTATCACTGAGCAAGTTAGACAGTCCAAGGGCAATATGTCCACCTTTGAACACCATCTACTTAAAAACTTGAGTAACTTTGTAAATACAAAGCATTATGCATCTCTTAATGATCTTCAGTAACAGTCCAAACCCTATTAACAATCATGCAGCCTTCAGAGCTGAAATCCCCTAATATTAACTGCGTGTTCAGCATCTGTACAGAACCTGCACTGGTGATTTCCTTACTGGAAATTATCTGTACACCATAAACTGTACTTTTAATCTGCTGTAGACAAAATAACCATCCTAGGAGTTCAGCTTAGATATTAGACCCCATGCACACGAACATGTTTTTGCGGCCGCAATTCACCCGCAAATGTGCGTGAATTGCGGTCCCATTCATTTCTATGGGTCCATGCACACGACCATGGTCTCCACGGTCCGTGCATTGCCCAGGAGCCTGGTCCGCAAAAAAATAGGATATGCCGTGTTTTGCGGTCCAGGCTCATAGAAATGAATGCACACGACCATGTGCACGGCCAGTGTTTTGCGGGCGGCCCACGGGTGACACTCCCAGTAGATACCAGCAGAATTACGACCACAGACCTGGACTATAGTAAATACAGGTTGTGACTAAGGATTTGTGCAAGATAAGTATAGTAAAGTACTCACAAAGACACTCAACTTTTCACAGATAAACATACACATTAAGGAAGGGGCTGCACTGCACATTTAACAAAGTTTTGTTGGTAAAAGAAAATTTTAAAGCGTCTGCAAACATCATAGTGCAGGGAGGCAGCAGATTTATTTATTTTTTTAAAGTCCAACATACAGTATTTATGGTAGGAATTTGCTATCGCAGTTCTGTTCAAGCTCCATTTCTCATATTGCCTTAAGGGAAATGCGACAGTGCTTAACTGGATATACACAGGTAAAGCATAGCATTAAATAAAGTGACTGACTTCAATAATAAAGCAAGAACATGGGTTATGGCAATTATGAAATGAAGCTAAGTTGCCTTATTGAGCCCCCTATTGATAGACCAGTTTCAGCAGTGCAAGCCAGAGAATCATAAATTGTCCTTCACACGGTGTAATGGGTTAATCATGTCGAAAATCTCTTAGGGCTCATGCCCATGGCTGTATTACGGGATTGGTATGTACAGGACCATAATACGACACCCTGGGTATATTATGGTCTCAAATTGTAACTTCATATGCTTCTGATTTTATCCAGAGGAACACAGGTTTTTTCCCCACATATTTATGTGGAAAATAAATTGTAGCATGCTGGATCACATACTGAATTACCTAGATATTTCCCTCTAAAAGTATTACCTAAATCAAGTAATATGGTTCCTCACCATACAGCCAGGTCCAGTTTTTTAGAAAATGAGGCCCTGGTGAGCAAGTAAAGTTGGGCCCCCATTTGCCATTTTTGTACAGTTTTTCTTGTAATTTTAACTCTGACCATACCATTATATAGTGTCAATATCATACTGCTATACACAACCTACATAATACCACCATATAGTGCCCAAGTATTATGCAATATCCAAATAATACTTACCTACGTAATACTGTCTACGTAATGCTGCCATATAGTTTATAAATAAAACACTGATTCAATTACTGTTTCAATTAATACTGGGTGGTTTCAGTTTGCTCCTGGAGTTCTTGTGGTCCCCTAGAAATGGGGGCCATGAGCAAATGCCCGGTTTGCCACCATTAAAACCAGTAAGGCTCACAGCTGCACGTGAAGTGCTTACAGCCCTGTATTATTCTGTGCTATGAGCTTGGAGCCTTAGAATTATTTAGAGTGTATTGTAATCTCTGTACTGAAAACGTGTCTCACTTTAAGTTATTAAAGGCCTTCTAATGTGCCAACATATTCCAAAAAGATCAAAGGCCAAACGCTCAAGTGAACAGGTAAATATTCTTAGTCAATGAGAAAATGAGGAAACGGAATAGTCAGTGTCTTACTTTCTTGGACCAATGAAGTGTACCAGGCATTTACTAAGATGATGTCAAATGACAAATTATTTATACTACACAGACCCTTATCACTTGCTTCATCCACTTTGTTATAGATATATTCCATCTGCTTATTTTCACGACCAGTGGGTTGAGCAGACCCTCTAGGCTACTCCGCCAGATTGGTGTAGGGTCACCTTTTGAGGTGGTCCCGGCAGAGTAAGTTCTGGCCAAACAGAATCTAAACAGTCACGGACAGATGGTACCTTGAAAGTAACTGGATTCAGGCTGAAGCAGGTTGTGCCGGTTTGCTTGAAACAGAATGTGTCAGATAGCTGGAAGCAGGTTGTGCTGGATAGCTGGAAGCAGGGTGGGCTGGATAGCTGGAAGCAGGGTGGGCTGGATAGCTGGAAGCAGTGTGTGCTGGATAACTGGAAGCAGGCGGAGCTGGGTAGCTGAAAGCAGGCTGTGCTGGATATAGTATGCTGGGCGTGGTACCCAGCTCATATTAGATAGACTCAGGATACTAGACTCCGGATACTGGACCTCTGCAGGAAATAGTTGGAAGTACAACATTGCTCAGGCATTGGAAAACTGGGAAGACTTCCTATTGTAGTCCTGTAAGTGCAGGGAAAGGCTGGGAAAACTTTACTGGTGCTCGCTGGCCCTTTTAAGAGGAGATCAGCATGCATGCACTTACCCTACGGGCAGAGCCTGCCCTGAGTGCATGACTGAGGGCTTGCCTGCGTCGCAGAGGAGGCAGGATGTCGGCAAGCACAGTTGAGCTGGTGGCCGCGATCACCAGCAGGGAGGGAACATTGGAGGTCAGCAGCTGCCGGTGCTACAGTACCCCCCCTCACCCTCCCCTCTTCTTGGGTCCAGAATGTAGCAGGAACTTTTAATAAGAGCAGGAGCCACGATGTTCTCCTCAGGCTACAAGGACCTCTCCTCAGGACTAAACTCTTTCCAGTCCATAAGATAAAAGGTCCTCCTTCCCACCTTCTTAAAATCCATAATTTCCTTGACCTCACACACATAAGCTGAACTCCTAGGAGATGTGGAAGAATCAGACGACTTGCTGTAACCGTTGAAGACCACAGTCTTCAAGAGAGAGACATGGAAGGAATTGGGAATTTTGAGCGTGGGAGGCAAACGCAGTTTATATGACACAGGGTTGATCTGTTGCAAGGCCTCAAAGGGATCAAGGAACCTGGGAGCAAATTTAGAGGAGGGGATTTTCAAGCAGATATTCTTTGGAGATAGCCAAACCTTAACCCTAGGAAGGAACTGAGGAGACGGCCTTCTTTTTTTTTTTTTTGTAAATTCTTTCTTTATTACAAATTATTAGAAATTTTAAGGCAAAGGTGGTTACAAAGGGGCAGGCCATCCGTCTGCCAAGTCAAATATAACATGTCAACATTTCACAGTATGAAGACATAAATGTCAAAAACAATAACATGTATGAAGACAATAATCTCAAAATCCCATACCTCCCACCACCCATGGATCATAGAAATAAAAAGGGGTGTGTGAAGAGAGATAAAGGGGGAATGAATGAGGGGAGAGGGGAAAGACCGTAAATCCCATCATGACTCCACTCCCATGTTAGAGTGGTAACATCATGTAGGGTCACTCAGGAGAGCCCTGTATTCCGCTAAATTTTGGAAATCTATCCAGAGATGTCAGGTCTTGTAAAATCGATCATGATTATTTGATAGAGAAGACGATAGGTTTTCCATGGTCATCAGGTCATTGACCTTCGATAACCAGAGTGAAATTTGAGGAGATCTATGCTGTTTCCACAGCAATGGTATACACATTTTAGCAGCAGCAACTAGATGCATAAGAATTGAACGTTTGTAAATCGGAATTGGAATCTCGCAGTGATGTAAGAGGAACAGGGCAGGGCCCATTTCCATTGTCAAATCCGTAACTCTGCGGATAACTCTGGTCACTGTCTACCGGAAAGGCGCCAGAACCTCACAAGACCAAAAAGTATGCAAAAACGTGCTTTCCTCAGAGTTACATCCCTAACACATGGAGGAAGCATCAGGGAATAAAGCACACAAGCGGGTAGGTACATGATACCATCTTTATAAAAGTTTAGAATTCGATTCCTGAAATCTGGAACTAATGGAGGACTTGTGCGTTAGGGATTTTGGAACGCTTTTCAGAGGAGAGAGCAATATCTAAGTCTGTTTTCAATTGCAAAAGGTACCAGGTGCTTGGTTCAAAGATGACAAGAGTAGTTTATAAGTCAGTGACAAAGTATGGCGCAAGAATTCTGTCCCCAGGCACAGAGTTTCAAAAGTAGTCCTTTCCCTAACATAGGAGTTTCTTGTGGGGAGGGTAGATAAGAAGTGTTTGAGTTGAAGTGTCCTCCAGCCTCCCAGAGCACGAGGATTGAAGAGAGCTCCTCAGAGGAAGGCCACTGTAGGTCAGTGACAAAATGTGTGATTCTAACTTTATCGGCCTCAGTCCATACCCGAAATACTGGATCATCGATTCCAGGAGGGAAAGCTGGGTTTCCTAAAATAGGATACAGTAGGGAAGAAGGGGGAAGCAAATGCGATTTTACAAAAAGTTTGCGGCAACAGGCCAGAGTGGGAAGAGCTTTCAGTGGAATGCGGGTAAAACTTTGTTTGATGAATACCCATTGTTAGAACAGGGCATTTCTGCACTAGTCCAGTATTCGAGTAAGATGGGAGGCTGTATAATACATCTTAACCCCTTAATGACCGGGCATGTTTGTACCTTAATGACCAAGCCAGATTTATTAAATCTGGTATGTGTGACTTTATCAGAGAATAACTCTGTGAAAGTTTTGAATATCCAAGTAATTCTGACATTGTTTTTTCGTCACATGTTGTACTTTATTTTAGTGGTAAAAGTAGACTGATACGATTTGCGGAAATTAATACAAAAATAGAAAAATGGAAGAAATTTTGTAAAAATTACCATTTTCCCCTATTTTTAACTGCAATATGCCACATATATACACACATACTGTACAATTTTTTTAATTAAATATATATTTCTATCTCTTTACTCTATTTTGGCAGCACTTTTGAAAAAATAAAATAAATTTTCAGCAATTTAGAGGACTTACAAATTGAATAATAATTTTATAAATTTTGAAGTACATTTTGTTTTCCTGCACCAAGCCAGGTTTTCAGAGGCTCATAGGTGTCAGAGTGATGGAAACCCCCACATATGACCCCATTTAGAAAACTAGACCCCTTAAGGTATTTACCTAAGGGTATAGTAAGTATTTTGACCCCACAGTTTTTTGCTAAATTTAATACATAGCAGGTGAAAAAAAAAAATGCACTTTTTTTCATAAAAGTATTAGTTTGAAGACCGATTTCTTTGTAAAGCGAACATGAAAATGAAGAAACACACCCCAAAATCTATCACCCTCTTTCTCCTGTTTTCAAAAATACCCACATTGTGGCCCTAATGCGCTGCCTGGACACACGGCAGGACCCAAAAGGAAGGGAGCACCCGGAGGCTTTCAGGACTCATATTTTGCTTGAAAATGTTTTAGGCCCCACTGTACATTTGGAGAAGCTTTGAGCTGCCAGAACGATAGAAACTCCCCATAAACGACCCCATTTCGAAAACTAGACCCCTTAAGGTATTTATCTAGGGGTATAGTTAACATTTTGACCACACTGGTTTTTTGCTAAATATATTGGAATTAGTCTGTAAAAATTAAAATGTACTTTTTTTCTGAAACAACATAGAAATTTTTATTATTTACAAGGAATAACGAAGAAAATGCACCCCAACATTTGTAAAGCAATGTCTCCCGATTACGACAATACCCCATATGTGGTAATAAACTGCTGTTTGGACCCACAGCAGGGCTCAGAAGGGAAGGAGCGCCATTTGGATTTATGATTTTGCTGGAATGGTTTTCGGTGCCATGTCGCATTTGCAATGCACTGGAGGGACCAAAACAGTGGAAACCCACCAAAAGTTACCCCATTTTGGAAAAACCTTCAAGAAATTTTTCTAGGGGTATAGTGAGCATTTAGACCCCACGGGTCTTTTGCAGAGTTTATTGGAATTAGGGTGCGAAAATTAATATCAACATTTTTTCCACTAAAATGTTGCATTTTCTCATTTTCACAAGGGATAAAGGAGGAAAAAAACAACCATTTTTTATAAAGCAATTTCTCCCGAGTACGGAAATACCCCACATGTGGTCAAAAGTTTTTTTCATTAGAAATGAATTAACCCTTTCAGGACTGATCCATTTTTTGCTTTCATATTTTAGATTTTCACTCCCCGCTTTCCAAGAGCCATAACTTTTTTATTTTTCCATCAATAGAGCGGTGTGAGGGCTTATTTCTTGCGGGACAATCTGTAGTTTTCATTGGTAGCATTTTGGGGTACATGCGATTTTTTTTTTTTATCACTTTTTATTCAATTTTTTTGCAATCCTGAGCAAAAAACAGGAATTCTGACACCGTTTTTTAGGTTTTCTTTTTGCGGCGCTCACCGTACGCTATAGGTGACATTTTTACTTTATTCTGCGTGTTAGTACGATTACGGCGATACCAGATGTATATAGGTTTGGTCCTTTTTTTTAGCGTTTGCGCAATAAAATGACTTATTTATAAAAAAAAAAAAATTCTGTGTCACCATATTCTGAGGGCCATAATTTTTTAATTTTTTAGTCAAAAAAGCTGTGTAAGGGCTTGTTTTTTGCGGGACGGATAGAAGTTTTTATTGGTACTATTTTCGGGTACATGCGACTTTTTGATCACTTTTTATTCTCTATTTAGGGAGCGGTGGTGACAAAAAAAATTGTGATTCTGTCGTAGTTTTTTATTGATTTTTTTTGGGGTGTTCATCGTGCGGGAAAAATAACATTATAGTTGGGTTCGTTACGAACGCGGTGATTCCAAATATGTGTACTTTTTTAACGTGTTCATTTTTTTTCTATAATAAAAGTCTTATTATAGGAAAAAAAAAGCATTTAGTGTTTATAGAACTTCTAACTTTTATTTTTACACTTTTTTGAAAACATTTTTATTACTTTTTTTAACTTTTTTTTCTTGTCCCACTAGGGGACACTTAGTCTTGCAGCTTTGATCGCTGCTAGAGTACATTACACTACACACGTAGTGTGATGTACTCTAACTGTCATTGTGACGTGACTGTCACACTGACAGGAAGCAGAGGAGGAACGGCCGGAGGCTGTTCCTCCGAGGCTTCCGTACATGGCAACCTGGAGGTCATTATCTGACCTCCGATTGCCGTGACAAGCATCGGTAGCCCCCACGATCACTTCGTGGGGGCTGCAGATGTGCTTCAAACCACTTAAATGCGGCGACGGCAATCCGTTGCCGCACTTAAGGGGTTAACTGCCGAAATCAGCGGCGATAGTCTGCTGTCCGGCGAGACTGATGTCTCAGCTGTCTAGGACAGCTGTCAGCGCGGGTCTGTCACTCTGTGTTTACACAGAGTGACAGTTTGAAATGCGGACGAAAATGAACGTCATGGTGCGGGAACTAGCAGCCGACCATGACGTGCATTTTCGTCCTTGGTCGTTAAGGGGTTAAAGTCTGGAAGATCTATCCCACCTCGATCTCTAGGTCTGCACAAGAGCGTATGTTTAATGCATGGTGACTCCCTTCCCCAGATAAAGGAATTTTGAAGGGGTACAATGGCATTAAAGAATGATAGTGAGATTTTGATTGGGATCGTTTGGAAAAGGTATAGGACGCAGGGTAAAACATTCATTTTAAAAATGGCGTATCGTCCAAACCATGTGAAAGTTTGCCCATCTAACAAAGTCTGCCTTAATATTCTGAAGGAGAGGCGCAAAGTTAAGCTGATATAGTAAAAGAGGATCGGCAGGTAAGTGTACACCTAGATATTTAAACGATTGTGGCGCCCACTGGAAACGTAATGCATCCCGTAAAGACCGGACTGTGGTAGAGGGTGAAGAATAAAGAGATAGGATTCATGTCATCATGTGTTCTTTCTGACCAATGCTCCAAAGCGATTACTCAAGGAAAACCTAATTGACACGGTAAAATTACTTTTCAGCATCCGTTGAGAGAAGCATAATGGGAAGATCGTCAGATTTAGCACTGCATATCAGGTCTAGGGCTTTGATCATTTTATCACAGGCTTCCCTGCCCTTTATAAATCCAGCCTGATCTGGGTGATGGATATCCGAGAGGAGGGGAGCTAGTCACGAGGCCAACATCTTTGCGAAAATCTTTATATCGATGTTCAGAACAGATATACATCTGTAACTGGGGCAAAGGGAAGGATCTTTTCCAGGTTTGCGGATAAACGTAATGTGTGCCCTAGTAGAATCCCTAGCCAGACACAAGCCTGTTAGTAAAGAATTAAATGTTGAAAGGAATTGGGGGCCTAAAGTGTCTGTGAAAGTCTTATAATATATGAGAGTTAGTCTGTCGGGCCTAGGGGCTTTCCCATTTTAAGTTTGATTTATGGCCTTATGTAACTCTTCTATTGTGAGAGGGGCTTCAATCGATTCAAGTTCAGGGTCAGAAATGGAGGGGATTCCTGAGTCACGAATATAGGATCTAACTTTATTAAGAAAATCCGAGCTATTAGTGTGCGGATTAGAGGAATCCGTAGAGTAAAGTGAAGAATAATAGGATTTGAAGGCCTTGGCAGTATCTTCTGAGAGATGGCATTGTGTTTGATCTGTTTTTCAATGCGCAGGACATAAACAGAAGCTCTTTAAGCTCGCAATGCTTTCGCTAACTATTTACTGCATTTGTTCCCGTATTCATAGAAATGTCGACGACATTTGATCAGTGTCGCTTTGGCCTTACCTAGTAAAAGATTGTGCAGGGAGTCTCGCACTTGCACCAGAGCAGCACGTATGTCATCCGTGGGCACACGTTTATGCAAGGTCTCTAATTCACGTATCTGCGAAAGGAGAGTAGTAGTTTTGTGGGCATGCTCTTTTTTGAGACGGGAGCCATGTTTCACGAGCACCCCCCGGATGACACACTTATGAGCATCCCAGACCGAACATGGACGCATTCTCTCCGTAGAATTAGTCGTAAAGAATTCCTCAAGCATCTGTTTTCGGCTTTCTTTTCTCAACAGCATATCTCTTGATAAGAACCACTGTCTGCAGGATCGCGAACTTGGTTTGCTGCCTGATCTGAAGAAAACTCCCATAGGAAACATTCACTGCAGGAACTGGAGATGTAGCAGGTGTAGGGAGAGGGACACAAAAATGTTGGCTGTAAACAATGAAGACTGGAGAAGCCGCAGTAGATTCACTCGAGTGATTATTATACGAGAATTCGGCCCATGAAAGGAGATGTACCCAGTTGTCATGTTGAGCCGACACAAAATGGCGGAGATCATTTTCAAGTACTTGGTTGATTTTCTCAACCAGGCCATTGGATTGTGCTTGGTATGCAGATAAAAAGTCTAATTTCACATCCAGAAGCTTACACAGAGCTCTCCAGAACTTGGATGTGAATTGCACATCCCAATCAGACACGATATGTAGGGGCAATCCGTGAAAAGTATAAATATACTGAACAAATAGCCTTGCCAGGTGAAGGCCAGACAGGAACGAGATGCGCCATCTTTGAGAAACGATTCACAATGACCCAAATAGTGGTACATCCATCAGAGGGAGGAAGGTCTGTAATAAAATCCATGGCAATGTGTTGCCATGAGCTTTTTGGGACAGGCAAAGGTGGAAGCAGACGCGCAGCCATGGAGTGTGAAACTTTATTTTAGGCAACAGTTGGTACATGAGGAGACATAGTCCACAAAATCTTTGGGCAATGTGGGCCACCAATAATGGCGAGAGATAAAGTCCTGAGTATTCCAAGGCCAATCTAAGACGGATTTGACTTTCCCCATCCATCTGGAGTCCCTGGTCAGAAACAATATAACCCAGGAAGGATAAGGATTTATTTTCAAAGATACATTTTTCAAGTTTGGCATACAGGTTGTTTCCCCTTTACCGTGACTGGACATTGCGAACATGCTTCCGGTGTGTCGTAAGATTAGGGGAGTAGACCAAGATTTCGTCCAGGTACACCACCACGCACACATACAACAAATCCCGGAATATATCATTCAATAATTCCTGGAGCACAGCTGGAGCATTACATAGTCCAAAGGGCATCACAAGATATTCATAGTGACCGTCTTTGATGTTGAATGTTGTTTTCCATTCATCACCGTTTCGGATGCGTGTCAGGTCATAAGCCCCACTAAGGGCTTAGTGAAAATCTTGGCTTCATGGATTCAGTCAAAGAGCTCAGAGATCAGCAGTAAGGGGTACTTGTTTTTGACGGCAATCTTAATCAGACCACGATAATTAATCAAGGGCAGGAGGAATCCATATCTCTTTTCCACAAACAAGAATCCGGCTCCGGCTGGAGAGGTAGATTCCCTGATAAACCCATCAAGGTTCTCCTTGACATATGCTGTTATGGCTTGGGTTTCAGGCAGAGAGAGAGGATATACCTTTCCACAAGGAGGTGAAGTTTTAGGAAGCAACTCAATCGGATAGTTGTAAGGACGATGAGGAGGCAGGATCTCAGCCTCCTTCATGCTGAAGACATCCACATAACAGGCATACTGCGGGGGCAGACTAGGGAGTGACTGAGGCGCCAGAGATTGGACAGGATGAAGCTGAGGCAGACAGCGGGATCCCCACTGGAGAATTTCTCCAAAATTCCAGTCGAGGACAGGAGCATGTTGGCGAAGCCATGGTAGTCCCAGCAGGATTCGATTAATAGCCTTAGGCAGACCATGGAAGGCTATTTGTTCTGAGTGTAGAACACCCACTTGTAACCTCAAAGGTTCTTTGATGGAGAGAACTGGATCTGGCAATGGTTGACCATTGATGGAATCTACCACTAGAGGTTTCTCCAGAGTAGTCGTGGGCAAGTGGAGACGGTCTACTAAGGCCTGATGAATGAAGTTCGCAGCAGCTCCAGAATCTGGATAAGCAGAAACAGAATGTGATTCTTCACCTGAGGTGATTGTTACAGTAATTGAGAGTTTAGCAGAGAATTTTGTAGAAGGCTTCGGTCCACCTAGGGTTGAAGACGTACGGCCCGAGTCCTTGAACACAGTGCGAAAATTGTCTATGAACAGCTGCAGATTAGAAGACTCTGGCCCCTCACGTTCCCAGATAGGATTCACCCATGCCAGGGCTTTGCCAGACATTAGGGAGACAATGAAGGCTACTTTGTTCTGATCAGATGGGAACAGATGTGCATGTAGCTTGAAAATTATTTTGCAATGGTAAAGAAAGCCTCAACCAGAACTTACTGGACTTATGACGGGTTGAGGAGTAGATAGAGCAGTAACTTGAGAGGTCATCAGGGGAGCAACAGAAAGAAAGTCCAGGCATGTGGCAATGGAATTGACCGCTTGCAGAAGCTGATCCTGGCGTGATCGAAGATCTCATATTTCCGCTTGCATGGCTTGAACTACAGTCTTGGGTTGACCAGTGGGATCAATGGCCCGAGCAAACAGTCATGACCAGTGGGTTGAGCGGACCCTCTAGGCTACTAAACCAGTTTGGGGTAGGGCCACCTATTGAGATGGTCCCAGTGGATTAGCTGCTTGCCAAACAGAAGCTAAACAGTCACTGACAGATGGTACCTTGGAAGTAACTGGATGCAGACGGAAGCAGGTTGTGCAGGATTACTGAAAGCAAGTTGTGCCAGATAGCTGGAAGCAGGCTGCGTCGGATAGCTGGAAGCAGGCTGCGTCGGATAGCTGGAAGAAGGCTGTCTCGGATAGCTGGAAGCAGGCTGCGTGGGATAGCTGGAAGCAGGCTGCGTCGGATAGCTGGAAGCAGGCTGCGTCGCATAGCTGGTAGCAGGCTGCGTCGGATAGCTGGAAGCAGGCTGCGTCGGATAGCTGGAAGCAGGCTACGCTGGAAAGCTAGAAGAATGCTGTGTTGGATAACTGGAAGAAGACTGAGCTGGGTAGCTGGAACCAGACTGTGCTGGCTATGGTACACTAAGTGTGGTACGCTGAATACTAGACTCAGGATACTGGACCTCCGCAGGAAATAGTTGGAAGTACAGCATTGCTCGGGCACTGGAACACTGGGCACAATTCCTATTATAGCCCTGGAAGTGCAGGGATAGGCTGGGGAAACTTTACTGGTGCGCGCAAAGGCGCTCTAAGAGGAGATCAGTGTTGGCGCGCGCACCCCCCCCCTTACGGGCAGAGCCTGCCCTGATCGCATGACTGAGAGCTCGCCGACATCCTGGAGGAGGCACAGTTCAGCTGGTGGCCAGCAGGGAGGGAACGTCAGCGGTCGCCTGCGCTACACTTAGTGTGTTTGTATATATATATTTATATATATATATATGTGTATGTGTGTGTGTGTGTGTGTATATATATATATATATATATATATTTTTTTTTATATATATATATATATATATACACAGTCCAATTATAGATGAACACCGCACTCCATAAGGCTATATATTAGGCCATGTGCACGTTACCAGAGGATGAATCAGTTCCCCAAAGAATACATAAGAACCATAGGACGAAATAACGGCACCAGGACTTCTAGTTAGATGAAAAAGGGTGGATTTATTCACCTCAAGTGAGCAGCGACGTCTTGGTTCGTCACAGAATCTTTCTCAAGCTGTATGAGTATATATATATCCACACAAAAAAACCTTAGCTTTCTGCAATGAAAACCGATATTTTCAAATGATTAAAATACAAAACAAGGTGGAGTGCTTTAGGCAGGGACCCCTCGACCGCCCGCTATCTTGGCTAAAAAAAATCCTCCTCCTCCTCCGCCAACCACCAAAGAAGCTTATGTCACTATACTATAACAATCTCATTAAGATTGATTTTTCTTAAATTTTGGGAGTTGGAACTAAATACTACTTTTTCTGACAAAGACATCAAGGAGATTTTTTAGAAACTCTCTTGGGACTTCTAGGTGTATTAAAATTACAAGAATCCTCATACAAACTGACCTCCTAGGTGGTATAAGACTCCTTGGGTGTTAAATAAAATATGTAATGAAATTTCCCCTAACTGGTGGAGATGTAATAAAACCCCGGGTACTTATCTACACCTATGGTGGAAATGTGAGAAAAAAAATTCTTACTGGGAACAGATACAGAATACCCTTAATACCATACCATACACTCCTCCATCGTTATTACTCCTAGAATGTTGTTCTTAAACATGTGGCCAACATTCCCTAGGGGGCTCCCAAGGAGCTACGGTTACAACTCTTTTTTGCCACCAAATCTGATACCGCTGTATTGGAAGACCAAGGCTGCGCCCCCCAATAAGTCACTGGCTTAAGAAAGGAGACCAACTTGCGAGAATGGAAGAGCTCTCGTAGTTAGAATTTCATTCTCATGCCAAATACCATAACAACTGGGAACCCTGGTTTGTGTTCTGCAAAAATGAATCCAAGACCCAACTCTGTCTGAAAATGATAATTAATATTTTGCTTCTCCTCTAGTTTGAGATTAATTTCCAATGGAACCATAAGGCCTGTTGTGCTTTGAGACTTCTCTCCCCCTTCCTCTTGTTATTCTCCCCCCCCCCTTGACGTTTGGTGACTGAAAAGAACAAAAACCAAAAAGTTCAAACTACCTTATTATTCACTTAGTTTTTTCTACTGTAGATGATATACTATGTGCACACTCGTCTTCTGAATGTGAGTCCTAACAATTACTTGTATCTGGTGTACACTGTTGTTTTTGCTCATAATGTTATTATTCTACGCCTTTATGCAAAATCTCAATAAAAAGTTATTGTTGAAAAAAAATTACAAAACAAGGCAAAAATATTCTCTATCCCCTACTGTCAATGATCAGATATTAGAAATCACTGAGAAGTTCCATGACCATAAAAAGCACAAGGCTGCAAGTGACTTTTCATTATTATTAAATGAATTCAAAACTGAGGTCTGCGTATACCAGCACTTCCATCCAGTGCCAGCCACAGTGCCCCATCCATGCAGCACCTGCCACAAATTTTGCCCCTCCATAACAGTGTCAGTTACAATACCCCACAACAGAGCCAGACACAAATTGCCCCATATAGTACCATCCACGATATAAGTTACATACAGCTCTGTGCATTTCTCTACAGTAGATTGCAATTATCGCTTGTAGTTAGAATGGGAAAGAGGGGCCTGCATCATCAGCATTGCATTTCGCCAGCACCATGTTGCTTCTCTCACTCACAAACCATGTTACCATTTATAAAGGATATGTTACCATACAGCCCTGGTTAAATTAGGGCATTAGGATGAGGCCACACGTAACAGTTTACAGTTAACAGTTTTTTTGGAAAAAGAAACAAACAGTACGTCTTTCGCAAAATCGCAACAAATTCGTGATGTGTGAATTTCCTCTTAATAAGGGAGTGTGTCTTAATGAGTGCGACTGTACCAACTAAATAGCCCAAAAAAGTCCTGATAGACGGATCGACTATGGTATAGGCTATATGTAAATAATCCTCTCTGATAACTCTCAGCTAATCTGCAGCTCTGAAATGGATCTGCTTACACACATTTTTCAGAGTCTGTAATGGCGTTGGTCAGATTATGTGACTGTGTTTCAGGTTGACTGAGAGGAATTAGATAGGCGCATCTACATATAGCCCATACTATTTTTGTACCCCCTTCACATACGGCTGTTTGGTGCAATTTCTGCTATCTTTTTTCTATAGCCAAAACCAGTAGGAAATCCTAAACAGAGGATAAGTATAAAGGATTCACTCCTTTTTGCCGAAAGCAGACGCATGAAAAAAACTGCACTTTGAGGGTATTGATACTCTCATTTAAAGAGGTCTGTGTGGTGACATATTCCCTTTAAGCAGAACTTCATCATTAACATCGCCATATAGGTCATTATTATCACCACATCTTTACTGGTTATCGACCTTCTTCAGTCCTGGTCAACAGCATGTCTATGTAATTACTCCCCATCATTGCCATAAACATCAACTATATTAATGAAAATCTAGACCGTATTGCTTGACATCCAGTAGCAGCGTACTAAAAAAATCTCTTTTCATCATTTAATTTGTGATTGATCGGGAGACGTTAGCATACTAATTGGGAACATGTTACATTATTCATCATTTGTCTATTACCTACAGAAAATTCTTGCCTAGCTAGGTTTCTCAACATTATCTTTTTCAGTTCTATATGTTGGCAAGTTTTAAATCATGTTTTATTATCAGCCTAGAGTTAATTGGTTTTAACCACATCAACTGCCTTTTATGTTCAACATTTTTTATTGGTACAATGAAAAGATAATGCAATAAAGATACATGGCAGAATGAGTACGGGGCTTCTTAAACCAGCCGGAATGTGGTGATCCCTGGACGTCACCAGTGGTTGAAATCCCAACCTCGACTAAAAATATTGCTTAACTGATCTATGCTTTGGTGAAGAACTCAATATAACATTGTGATAAGCACGAAAGGAGTCAATTGGGTTGCTGAATTGAGATAGATCTATGCAGTAAGAAGAAGGCCTATGCAAAGTTAGTGATCAGCGTACTGTCTTCCGAGCTGAGCCTCATCAACTACTGGGGTCCCCGCGCATCGCAGTTTGACAAGCAATGGATTAGTACATCATTGTGGCTGTAAATTTAAAGTGTAAAGAGCTGAGTGGTCATATATGCAGGAATGCTATAGAATAAAACTAAATTCTAATAATACTAGGCAATAAAAATAATAAGCAACACAAATTAAACAGAAAAGCGAGCTTGAATTTGGTTGACAATCCACAATTCTACTATTGGGGACCTTTTTCTGAGCAGAGGCATAACTTGTGACTGTCCCCAGACGTACCATGCAGCCATTTGTAATGCTGGTGTGTTCTTATGTGGCAGTGGGGTGTTTGAGCCCCCTCCGGCATGAGAGCCGGGAACGACTTCTACCTCTGTACCCTCTATAGCAACCTCCCTGATCTTGAGCCAGTAGAGAAGCATAAGAAGTCTTACAGGAGAGCATAGATTTATCATAAGGTTCATTTTTCAGGGGGGTAAAATATGTTGATGGTGTAGACAAAATAACTAATCCAGGAGATTCTTGAAGTTACTCTTACAAGGTGAAATAATCAGGCAATTTATGCCTCCTGGTAAACCATTTGTAATGATTTTCCTGATACTTGTTTTATCTTGAGAACGCTTATTAAGATGTATGTGTAAAATAAGTTTCTGTGCTGAAAATAGAAATCCCCAGTTAAGAGAGAATTTATTTAGGTCTAGGTTGTTCATCTTAGGGGGAGTTCACACAATGTTTTTTGTTTTTTTTTGGCAGGCAGAAAAATAATCTGCATCAAGATTCCTTCAGGAATTTTAAGGTAGGTTTTGAATTGCCAACACGTTGTTTGATGCTTTTTTTTTTCGTGTTTTTTTTAGGTGTATCTTGCCCGCATTTTTTTTTTAGCCATTGAATCTAGTGCAAAAACTGAAGCAAAAAAAAGCTCAAAATGAGCGCAGTGTGTTTTTCTGCCTCTAATTGAATTCAATTGGTGGTCACAAGCGGTAACCGCTGGAAGTAAGCGCACACCGCTTTTTTTTTTCCGCAAGCAGCCGAAAGCCGCTTGGGAAAGATAAGCCTTTGCCTCCCATTGAAATCAATGGGGGAGGGGCGTGATTTGGAATGTGTTTATTGGTGCTGATTCCGACGCGGTTTCCACATTGGAATCTGCGCCAAAAAATGCAGTATGAACTACCCCTTAAAGTTAAAGGGGTTGTATGAGATTAGAATAAAGGGTCTGCTTTTTCTTCAGAAACAGCGCCACTCTAGTCTATAGGTTATGTCTGGTGCTGCTTTTACTTGAATGGGGCTGAGCAGCAATACCAGACAAAGCCTATAGATAAGAATGGTGCTGTTTCTTAAAAAAATAAACCTCATTACGTTTCTAAGATGATAATTCTTAAAATGGCGGATTGTGAAGGAAAATTTTAATTAAAAGAAGATATATCAGGTCTCCTGTGTTTCCCAATAGGATAGACGAGGAGAGGCTGAGCTCAAGGATATTTAATTTTCTATGAATTAATTCAGTGGAAAAGATATATCAAAACTAGTGCAAAGGAAAAGTGGAGTAGTGGCCATAGCAATCAATCAGGTTGCTGATTTCATTTTCCAAAAGGCCTCTGAAAAAATGAGAGGTGGAATCTGATTGGTTGTTGTGGGCAACCACTCCACTTTTCCTTTGCACCTTTTTGAAATATCTCATCCAGTATTTCAATGCAAAAAGCCAGAACAGATGGAGTGATGGACAGCTTTTCGTGTATCATTTTGTATACAGGTAGAGCTGTCAGTCACTTTGTGTGGGCGGAGAAGTAGGACTCGCAGGCTTTTTCTATAAGCCCTGACTGCATTTAAACAGTTTTTTCATATAAACACTAAATCAAATTATAAAAAAGTATATTTCCTAGAGCTCAGCATCTTCCCTTCTATTGTATGCTGCACTCAGATCCCTGCATTAATTAGATATAGATATAAATCTATAGTTCTTTATTTACATAGTGTACTTCATTTCAAAAATTTCCTAATCTACAAATAATTCTATACCTACAATAGTGAAAAAATATTGGCTTAGCCTGACTGTAAAGCTCCCAAACAGCATCCTAAAGCTTAATTTGACTTAAAAGAGAAATTTCTCCCAATGCATCTGCCAAATTGGTCTTGGTCTCTACAAAAGATGCCCCATCTGCATAAATAAAATAATTGGTTCTTGTTCTAAGCTAATACACATCAATAATGGTACATAGCAGGGGTGTCCTCTACCCCCGCTGCTTACTATTCTTGCTATGAGGACCTGCTGATAGCGATTTGGAACAACATGAACATCAGAGGCTACAAGGTGAGCTATAGGGAATATAAGCCTTTGCAGATAATCTCTTAATATATCTATCCACTCTCCACGTCAAAACGGCTGACAACTCGTTAGAACCTGACGGACCTCATTATACGTTAATGGGGTCCGTCAGATGCTGCTGGTGTCCGTCAATCACAGAGTTGTGGCTTCCGATTTTAAAAGTTTCTAGGTCAGTATCTCTACTCTATGTAGTAGTGTCTAAAATAACAGATCCTAACAAATTCTAAGGCTAAACTAGGAGTCTTGTTGGAACAAAAACCCTAAACCCAACTCCAATAAACCAGGATCACGTTTTTTCAATATTTTGTCTTCAACATTGCCATGTAGCATGTCACACGTTTTTGAATTTACAAGTTAGGAACTGCATAGATGATCCTATCAGAAACTTCCTATATTGCTATATTAAGGTATCATTTTTTTTCTCCCTTTTTAATTTTGTTCTTCATTTTCATAGGTAGTAAGTTGATATTTCAATGCCTATAGAGCTTTACAGCTATTCACTGCTTACAGAAGTTCCATTATTGCTGCTCAACTACTGTATATCCATTTAACTACGATAGAAGCATATATTGGGTTTTAGTATACCTAACAATCACAATCACGGTTTTTCATAAAAAAGTGAGGGTATGTGCACACGTAGTGACCAAAAACGTCTGAAAATACGGAGCTGTTTTCAAGGGAAAACAGCCCCTGATTTTCAGACGTTTTTTGAGCAACTCGCGTTTTTCGCGGCGTTTTTTACGTCCGTTTTTGGAGCTGTTTTAATTGGAGTCTATGAGAAAACGGCTCCAAAAACGTCCAAAGAAGTGTCCTGCACTTCTTTGCCGAGGCAGTCATTTTACGCGTCGTCGTTTGACAGCTGTCAAACGACGACGCGTAAATTACAGGTCGTCGGCACAGTACGTCGGCAAACCCATTCAAATGAATGGGCAGATGTTTGCCGACGTATTGTAGCCCTATTTTCAGACGTAAAATTAGGCATAATACGCCTCGTTTACGTCTGAAAATAGGTCGTGTGAACCCAGCCTAAGTATCAATATACTGTAACCATACCTACCAAAGTATTTATATGAATAAGAAGCATACATTCATTCAAGGTTTATACATTTGGGTCTGATCTGTTATTTCTACTACTGACTTACAAGAGTTTTCTAGAATAACATAACAAAACCTGAAGCTCCACCATATTTAAAAAAAGAACATGCGTCATCGGCAGGCAGGGTCACAAAGATCTAAGGAGATTTGAGTCTTCCTTGTGTCCCTGTCCCCTGATGATGCTGGTTTGTTCGACAAAATATGTTGGGGAGGGCACATGTAATAATATTTTTTTCTAGCTTCTAACCTTGCCTTTTTTATTACATCGTGCTAGCCATAATGGTACTATTATTCATAGCATTCCATATAATCTGAATATATCAGTGGCGCAGCCCAGAAAATTATCAATCATGGGCTGATACCATTTCACGACTTGATGATGATTTATAATATGAGAAATTTTATGTTGGTCTAGCACTCTAGTGGTTCAGATAGATAGATTTTTGTTTAAAAGTAATGTGCACTATAACTTAGTATTAACAAGTTCCTCCATTAGTGAGAACTTTTTTCTCTTATTTCGGTTCCTGCCTCCATTAGTCCCCATTACTCTGAGGTTTTGGTAAGTTGTCCACTATGAATGATCGCAACAGTCACATGACATAAAGTAAGTATAGGTGACATTACCATGTCAAAATTGAAACACCATAGCAAAAGGAACTGATAGAGGCTGGTCAGGGTAACCAGATCAGAATTTCAAAGTAAGTATATTACAAAGTTTATTATTTTTTAAATGGGAAAGCTTTAGGGGGATTTCTTATCATTGGAAAACCCATCTCTTGGCATTGATAATTCAATTGCTTTTGAGTGTTCATTGCTAGTGATCCGAGTATCTATTGCTACAGAGCATTAACTTCCAACCAATGATACTCCTTGCCTTTGCTACAAGCTTTCTATGTCTATATGGTCCTCATTCCTTCACTAGCTATGTGCAATCATAACTAATGTCTACTGCTGGAGGATTATTGCTTTACATGCAGTGTGTATTGTTATATAATGGTAATTGTCGAAGAATCCCTGATTTTGGTCAATACAAGTGGTCTTAATAACAAATTTGTAAGCATTTTTTGGGGGGATAAAAGAGGAAAACATTTATATTTTATAATATTTATTGTGTTTTGAATAATGAAAAATATTTATCAGAGTATTTCTATTTATAGAGAAAAATATCTTCGTCTTTACCTTATGTTAATTATTTCTGTGAAGTCAACTGAAAGTACAGAAGACCAATCTAAATACAAAAAGCATCTGTTCTAATTTGTATGTTAATTACACCTACAAAGTAATTAACTGTGATAGATCCATTGATGTCAAATATTAAGTGTTTATGTGCAACTTTTTACTGACTATATATTATGCAGCAGTTGATCAGCCTCTTGGAATATTACAGGTTCTATTTAGATGATGAAAATATACACAATTATCTACAGGAATTATTCCAGTGTCTCCCAACCAGGGTTCCATTGAACCTTGCGGTTCCTTGAAACCTGGTTAGGCAAGAACATGGGCATGAGATAGTTGTAGTGCTTCCCCAGAAGAGGGAATAATTTGCATGACTCCCCCCCCCCCCCCCCCGCACTGGTAAAGAGTGGAGGAATTACTCCATTAGCCAACACCTTACACTTAGCTGCTTCTTAAAATTCCTTACCATTGCCATCATTACAAATCGTGTGTTAGTTAGAAATATCAAAACAGTTTCTAAGGAACATGTTGACATAATTCGGGACCACACATCAGTGTATGTAGGAGTACGGCATATGCTCATGTGATCTGACCAATTCATTTACATTGAGCATTACAATATGTGTGGCTCAATGTGGCCATGGGTTTGCTGCTGGCACAAGGTGAATCAATTGGGTTGTCCATCTGCACAGAGCGTTGTGAGAGAACAACCTCTTCAATAAATAGTTTGACAACCAACAGCCTTCTAAATCCCATCATCGCGTAGACCTTGATCAAGACTTCAAAGTAATTTTTTCCATTCCTTTTTTAATTTTCACCTCCTATATATGAAATTGCAAATTACTATTTATTCCTATATAACACGGGTAGTCACTGTTATAAAATGTTCCAATATCAGCCCAAAGTCCTGTATATTGTCCTCATTTTGAAGAGAGGTATTTTATACTTCTGGGAATTGCAGTGATAGAACCGATGTAGTACAAATATTCACAGATATAGGAAAATTGTCCTTTAATTGCCTAAGTACTTAGCTCTGTACAAGATAATTGTTTTTGCATTGTATAGCTTGCAATCAAATATTTGGCTCTCCATAAGAATGAGAAAGGGAGATATAGCTGCTGGAAGTCCTTCACTGGAAGCTATGAATTCATTGTAACACTATCCTCAATAGCTGTGTGTAACACATTATAGAAGTAATCATTATTGGTATGGTGATGCCGCTCATAAAAGTCCACTCCGTAAAATTAGCATGATCTTCATCCCCACAGGCTACTCTTCCAATATCATCTCCATACAAACCTAACAAACCTAGACCTGTACTTTCATTCTGATTACAAAGCCCTTAGTGATTATCCAATGATTCGATCCATCCTTATTTTCAGGGTGATAAAATAGACGAGGCAAGGGGTAAAAACTAATCACCCCAAGGTCTTTTATTTTAAAGATTATAACACTTTTCACTAACTCTTCCACTATTTGGTAGACATAAATAGTAACATTTGGTCAATTCGCCATTTTCAACCTAGAATTCCTAAATACAAAGTGTGTCAAAAATTGCTGGTCCTTTTCTTCATCTGTTGACAACACATGGTTATCATAAAATACCCTTCATCTCTAAGTTAACCAATGGGGACCAAAACTGTGGGTTTCAGATTTGGCCACTATATGGATTTTTTTCTAAATTCATTACCTCCTGACTATTACACACAGTTTGAGTTAAAGGTGTATAGAAAGGTACAAAAATGGTTATGTACTTTAGTATTTTCATTAAAGAACAAATGAACAAGCAAACAAAATTAACAATTAAATAAACATATTTAAATGTGTGATACACAAAAGTTACAGTTAAAAACTATACCAAACCCACCACTTTTTACCATCTGAAGCAAGGACTTAAAGAGGCTCTGTCACCAGATTATAAATGCCCCATCTCCTACATAATCTGATTGGCGCTGTAATGTAGATAACAGCAGTGGTTTTTATTTTGAAAGACGATAATTTTTGACCAAGTTATAAACAATTTTAGATTTATGCTAATTACTTTCTTAATAGACAACTGGGCGTGTTTTAACTTTTTACTTTTGTGAAGAGAAGTGTATGACGACGACCAATCAGTGACCAATCAGCGTCATACACTTCTCATTGTTCCAGTCCAGCTTCTATCACTGCACAATCACGCTGTGCTGGAACAATGAGAAGTGTATGACCCTGATTGGTCAGCATCATACACTCCTCTGTACAACGCCCAGTTGGTAAAGAGTAAAAACACGCCCAGTTGTCTATTAAGAAACGAATTAACATAAATATAAAATTGTTTATAACTTGGTGAAAAATGATCATTTTTCAAAATAAAAACCACTGTTGTCACCTACATTACAGCGCCGATCAGATTATGTAGGAGCTAGGGCACTTATAATCTGGTGACAGAGCCTCTTTAAATAGTATAGAGCCAGCCCATGAGGCTGCTTTAGACTCCTTAAAAGAGATTGGGCCTAGCCAAGGTTAGCTGAATCCTTCATAGTAGGTAGTAAGAACCTGTAAAGGGGTGTCCTATAAAAGGTCCAAAGGTCTTACAAAATTAGCAAACAAAGGTGTGAGGAATTAATCCAAGGATCATGGAAAAGAAATGGGTGGCAAATAAGCACCAAGTTCTCCTGTCCAATGCAGTTAGAGGTGTGTCAGTGTTTGCCAGCACCATAAAGGTGCCCCATTTTACTCTTTACTATGGGTCCCCCTCTCATCTAAATACGCCCCTGCTGTGTAGCATTCATCTTCTGCTACAACACATACATGTGACTCAAATATAAATTTTTCTGTGTTTGAGAGATAATAAAAAGTATAAATGCAAAAGAAATGAAAGATGCTCTATTTTTCTAAATTAAAAATGCAATCCGTAAAATAATAATAAAAAAAAAAAAGGAAATGTCCTGAAATGATTATTGGTCAATTAAATAGATGTTCTCATTAGAATAATTCATAAAGAAATTAATAAATCTCAACTCAATTTGAGTACAGAATTCATATGTGGGGTGTGGTGGATGGGAATTGTTATTGACTAATGATATTAGTATTTTGGCAGTGCATTTCTACTCAAATACAAAAACGTACTATCTATGGAGATGAGTGTTTTGGTCACCCGGTCAACATATGCATACACAAACACTTTCCCTGCTCTTTTCTTCCTCCTCCCTCTTTCCTCTCTCTACATATCTATCAGTCATGCTCCTCTGCCTACTTTAATCCATACACAATGCTATTTTCATAGAATCATTCTTTTGCATAGGGTCCAATCAGTGGTGCAACTACCGCTGTAGCAGCCGTAGCGGCTGCTACGGGGCCCGCGGCATGAGGGCACCCGTGTCGCCCGCCGGCACGGGCCCCCACCATGGCCGGAGGCTCCACTAGCAGCCGCTATGGCTACTACAGCGCGACGCCACTGAACACGACTACGGCAGAGCAGGGAGGTATCTCCCCGCTCTGCCATTAAACAAAAGACATGTATCCCCTATCCACAGGATAGGGGATACATGTGTGATCGCTGGCATTGATAGGGAGAACGGGGGACTGAAAGTCCCCTGAAGATCTCCCTCACAAACCTCAGACTTCCGGGGTCTGTGTCGGCAGCTCCGTAGAAATGAATGGAGCGCCGGTCGCGCTTGTGTGCATGCGTGACCAGCGCTCCTTTCATTTTTCTTGAGCTGTGCAGACGCCGGAAGTCAGAGGTTAGTCATGAAGAACTTCTTTCGGTCCCCCGTTCTCCCTATCAGTTCCAGCGATCACACATGTATCCCCTATCCTGTGGATAGGGGATACATGTCTTTTGTAGGACACACTGTAGGTCGGATTTTTTTGGGGGGTTGTGGCTGTACGGCGTTACCGACAGGGGCGGGGCTGTATGGCATTACTTACAGGGGGGGCTGTATGGCGTTACTTACAGGGGGGGCTGTATGGCGTTACCTACAGGGGGGGCTGTATGGCGTTAGCGCCATACAGCCCCCCTGTATATAACGCCATACAGCCCCCACTGTAGATAACATCATACAGCCCCCTGTAGATAACGCCATACAGAGTTCCCCCTGTAGATAACGCCATACAGCCCCCTTTGTAGATATCTACAGAGGGGGCTGTATGGCGTTATCTACAAAGGGGGCTGTATGGCGTTATCTACAGGGGGGGCTGTGTGATGTTATCTACAGAGGGGGCTGTATGGTGTTATCTGCAGGGGGGGCTGTATGGCGTTATCTACAGGGGGGGCTGTGTGACACCCAGGGGAGGGGGGGCCCCAGTCAAAAGTTTGCTATGGGGCCCAGTCTTTCCTAGTTACGCCCCTGGGTCCAATGTATTCAGGTCCCAGGTTTGCTTCAATCTCAGTAGTACAATGATGATTGCAAATGTTACACTAAGGTCTATCGGAGGAGTTTATTGTATAATATAATAAAGTTAGAGATATTGGCCACATAAATGATCAAGCATGAATATGTATGGGCATTGCAGATCCGTAGACTGAGTAATGACCTGGACCAATGACATGGTTTATCTTGCATGTATACAAGCAAAGATGTCTCATGGTCATTTTAGGACCTCTGCTACCTTGGGACTTGTACAGCATCTGTCTGATCCTTCTCTTTTCAATGACAAAAGAAAAGGATCGGGTTGCCACATGGATTCCTTTTTAATTTGTTGAAAAAATTGTGCAAAATTGAGCTCTTGTGATCGACAAAGAGCTTGTTATCTCTTCTTACATAGCCCAATTCTCAACTCGTTTGACTGTGCGGGCTGAACAATAGCTTTAGTGAATTATTTTGACTTCCATCTAGTCAGTCACTGCCTCAAGAAATCGAATGAATAGAGCCATTGAGATCAAATGAAACCTGTTGTAAAATTGCTGTGATTTGAGATATATTGTTGACCCATATATTCTCTGGATGACACCAAGGACCAGTTATTTTCAGTAGGGTGTAGAAGGGGTATCCCTGCAAGGCACAAGCAAGGAATTCTTGTATGCACGTAAGCCTCCTTTTAAGGTACAAATTCTACAATAAAATATGTGGACAGAAAGCTTAATTTTCCCCTCTGTTTTGTAACAAGACTCCTAAAAATTACAAACATTTCAACATATGACATGAACTGTGCCAGTGCAGCGATGACTGAAGTCAACTTCACCTTATACTTAAAATGGATTGCATCCTGCACATGAGAGTATTCGTAGTCATTGTAATAAAAGCCTTGAAACATATAAAGGTGCTAAATGGGGCAGTCATTCACCGTTACAATATTTTAAGATGTAAAATATCTTACCACAGCAGTACTTTACGTTAACAACCATAATCAGTTTTTAAAGGGTTTGTCCTTTTTGAGAAATCTCTTTGCAACAGAAGGGGGCCCTGATGATAAACTAATCACAGGGTGTGTTGTTGCTGGGAACCCAGTGATCAACTATAATCTGTGGGGAAACCTGGCAGCAAGTGTTTAATTCTACTGCAGTGCCACCACGGGGGAAAAGAAGTATTACATTGTGTCTACTGAAATCCCCACTCTGGTTAATAGATGGGGGTCGAAACAAAGGGGTCCACCCCTATTAACTCAGAATTCCCTAATACAATGTTTAAAATGGGTTTCCCAAACCAGAAGACTTTTTGAGTTGCATTCTATACAGTTTTACCATCCTGCAAATCTATAGTATATAGATAGTAGGAGTCCACCCCTGATGTGCACTGCGTATACACTGAATCAAACATGTCCATAGGTGTATCCTGAATGTAATTTAGTTCCTTGAGTTCTTTCAATTCCAAAGCAGTTAATCACGCTGTGAGTATATTGGGCAGCAGATAAAGGTGAAAGGTGAGGTGATGCAGTGTACCAAAAATAATGGATCAATTCATTTCACAAGTCAATATGATACATACGTACATATCTGCTCTTATGGTGTACATCGTCTACCCTGGAGAAAATAGGTTGCAGCAAAAAAAAACAAAACGCTGAAAAGGCTCAATATTTTATCACTGAAAGGTCACTTTGTGACACAAAAGACGACATTAGGATCCAAACTATCTATGACTCCTTGTTGTTAAAGGTCTATTACACATTGGCCTATGAAAAAATTTATGTAGGCACCTACGTAAATGTTTTTTATTTCAGATGTTTAATATTTTATTTTTACTATAATTTCAGAATGTTCTAAATAAAAGCTGAAAAATAAAAGCACCAATTACAAATATTTATTTAAATACCAAATACATACGTCCTATTCTACATATATTACAGTGTTCATTTTTTTTGGGATACGGTTTTCTTAAATACTTCTAGTATAATGTCAGTTTGTCATAAAAACTATAACGGACGGGTAAATGCTCAGTGAAATATAAAAAGTTGCATCAATGATTCTGTAAGTATGAAAATGACTTGACTTGTGATGCAGTGACAATGACATGGAATGCAGCGTTTATGTGAGAAGACAGAGGAGCACAGGAGAATACAAAAAAGGGGAAGTCTAGGAGGCAATATACACTGGTGGAGATTGCAGGGTTGATGGGGAAATGCAGTGAACATGAGAGATGATGCACCACTGGTGCTATGAACATAATCGAGCTGTTGTTGGGCTGATGAGATGTCTCATAAGATGTGCAAAGTAAATAGACATCATGTCACAAAAGGACTGACAGAGCGGTCATCAAAAGGGGGGCAGGGTGCAACGGGGTGACAGAGGTCAGCAGCAACTAAAATGCTCCGCAAAGGACAGGCGAAAGGTCCAGTGCAGGGGTGTAATATACCTGGCTAAAAGAAATG
The DNA here is from genome assembly GCF_050947455.1 of Rhinoderma darwinii. Classification (NCBI taxonomy): domain Eukaryota; kingdom Metazoa; phylum Chordata; class Amphibia; order Anura; family Rhinodermatidae; genus Rhinoderma; species Rhinoderma darwinii. Next base: position 42,748,743 of record NC_134699.1, on the reverse strand, counting down.
TGAGGGACACCTTCTAAAATGACGGTCTTCAACTGTGAGATTTATGCATTGAAAAGGCTGATAAAATTATATGGGTCAGTGGCGAGTGCTAAGTAGATTTTGCATTATGATGACCGCTGGGTTACGTACAGGTGGCAGAATTATGCAGACTCAACCATGCAATGGTGTTTACTGGGAAAGTGGACCCAGTACACTATTGTATAGGAAAAATATGTGTTATAGGGCTATATAGAAAATTTGTATATATTAAATGTATGTAACGTAGCATGCAGCATCCTGAGGATCACTATAAAAGGTTGAGTGCTTTACAATTGATTGAAGCTCTGTTCTCAGCAGAAATGATCCGGTTTAATGCAGAAGTGAAATGTGCCAGGATCTGCAGAGGTGTCTGGGTCGTAAAGCTACATGTAGGGGTAGATGGACACGATTTAGCAATGCAGGGACCAAGAGCAACAGTGTGTGCTACTCAGATTTAGGGGTGCACAAGATGTCTCAAGGCCCTAGTTTCCTGATTTCCTTTTTGGGGAACATTTCTGTTATTCTGAAAACACTTGACCCCTTACTGTTTTATCAATGGGCTTCAATGTGAATATAACATGGGGGGCCCACTCCCCCTATCTGGTCACTACAGCCCCCCCCCCCCCATTTCAAAAGCAGCACTGCGGAGAATTAGCTCCCCCCACCTTCCTCTTGTCAGATTCCAGCACTTACCTTGACTGGTGCCCCCCTCTCCCTCCTCACACTCAGTCAGGTTGTTGAGCATCCTGTCTCTCCCCTGTGCTGCTCCCTCTCCAGTCTCTCTCTCAGGCTTCTTTTCTTCCTTTCCAGGGACTGATGCCTAATACTGCAGCGATGCTCAGTGTGTGATAGAGAGAGAGCAAGAAGAGGAGGAGGAGGAGGAGGAGGAGGCTGCAGTGCAGAGATCCTTCAACGCGCACACTCACAGCCCCATGTACAGGGAGAAAGGGAGGGAGAGAGGGAGGGGGACAGAGAGAGAGGAGAGAGAGAGATGGGGGAGAAATAGAGACACTTGAAGGGGAGAAGGTGGGGGCAATGGAATAAAAGCAGAAGAAAAACATGCAGTAGAGAATGACGGAGTGAGCTGTGTGGATGACAGGGAATGGGCATCACAGGGAGATACTGTATATGGGAATTCCCTACATCTCTCTCCGGTTCATCAGCTCTTAAGGTGCCCATACACATTAGACGAATGCTGAGGAAACTGATAATTGGATTACATTTTGGAAGTGAGCAATCATTCATGATGACGATGACATCCGTCAGGAAAATTCTAAAAAAATAGATTGAACGTGTTGGATTTTTTCTGACTGTTACTATCTTATGTTTATGGTCCGGCCAACCAAGTGATGCCAAAATAAACTGTGCAACTAAAAATGAGTGCAGAATTATACGTTTGACCTAGAAAGTTTGTGGATGCACTTATGCGTCTATTAAATCAATGTTCTTCTTCAATAGAAAATTCAGCCTAATAGGTTAATGGGGATCCTATTACTCATATGATAGAAGAGTCGTACGTTAGCTGGTAGACAATATTAGTGAATGACCAGCTGTAGGTCATGCTAAAAGCAAAGTATGTATGAGAGGAACAAGAAAGAACTAAACCCACATACAGAAACAAACAAGCTGTGCCCATATACTCTCAATTGGACTACATTTACAAGCTTTTTCCATCCTCCTTACACAAATGGCTGTCATTTTAAGAAACCTTTATAGTTCGCAATGTCCTGGATTAGGCACAAGCCATTACACAGTATTAGTTTAGCTTTCATCTATTCAACTAACTCCTTCATTAGCCGGGCGCCTATCCACATCTCTGCAGATAATCATATTCACATATATCTTTATTCTAAAATAGTTACAGTGGAACTCGGCTTCAAGGTCCATCACAGGGTCTTCACACTTCTGTTCTAATGACCACCCTGCATAATACGTGATCTGCCAAATCCCCATGGCCTCAGCTCGACAGTCTCTGCCTTAGGTTCTCAACCTGTAGCGTGTTTACTCCAGGGGGTGCTCACCATGTTCCTATGGGGCGCCCCTCCAAAGCCTCGGGGGTTCTTTGATATAATTTATTTGCATGGGGGTACTTGGCGTAGAAACATTAAGAAACCCCAATCTATACCATTTTGCTGTTTTACCTTGGTCAGTCCTGAGAGTTGTGAACATAGATCAAGGTGTTACAGACTTCTTCTTGTTAAAAGGTTGAAGTGACGAATGGCGTTAAATATTTCATGATATAGTTTGAATGGTGGAAACACCTACACATTGCTGATTGGGTAATGGATTGCTTAAATTTGCAACAGGTCATAATTCCCAGGCCCTTCCTCTGACTCATGAGTTAATTCTGATTTCTTGGATTAGCAAAACCTGAATGAATATGCGTGTAAGAGAAATAATTGGCTTCTCTCAATGGACAGTTTCTGCCTGGAGATATGAACATGTTCGCAATATATCCCATCAAACCCCATGAACTCCCTTCGAAAAGGGCTTAGACATTGTTGAGTCACATTTGCCTCACACAATATTCCAAATGTAAGCAAGCGAATGTGGACACTGCTAAGACATTGGCACCCATAACCATACCATAGTACCTGTATACCTTGACTGGTCAGAGGGACAGCATTTAAAATGCATGTCAGCCCCAAACATCCGAAGACTATGCATGCTTGATTTACGTTTACATGGGGCTGACCTATGGCCTGTAAAACTGGTCGTATGAACATAGAAGAGATTTGCAAGTAACCAAAGCTCCAAATTCTTAAACATGCGAATTGATTTGCTAACATTTCCTTCATGTGAATTACTGAACGAGCCAATTATGACTTAAGGAGACCATAGACACCACAAACTGACAAATGTTTGTCTTTATAACACATGACTACGGATTCTTCATAAAGGCTACAACTCTAGTGATAACAACTAGCCATGAAGAATCTATCATAAGCAGATATGATACATGTTGCGATTGATGGACCATTTATCAATAAGATTATAAATTGTATATATATAATAGTATATACATATACAGCCACATAACATATATTTTGGCTTGTAGCTTACCGGTTCTAATATACATAACATATAATATATATATATATATATATATATATATATATATATATATATATATTCCTCCTCTATGTCCATCCCTTCCTGATTTCCATTCACTTTGATCTTTCTCCCTCATAATTCTTGTCTCCTCCACACCTCTTGGGAAGCAATCACTTAATCGTGTATTCTGGAGGCATATCTGTCCTCCCTTGTGTGTGGATGATGCTCTAGAAACCTATATCTAGAGAGGACACTGCAGGAAGGGGGAGGGAAGGAAGGGGCTCATACTGCCATTTACATTCAGATGCAGTGACACTGGAAATCCTCTCTATTTTGCAAGACTGGAGATGTCTACTTGCCCTTAGCTAAGGGACTGAAATCTATAAAAAGCCATTTACATGAATAAATATGAGGGAAGCTCCATGGGCGACTTGTTGTGCGTTGCGGAAGAAGTAAAGGAGCAACATGTCAGCTCAGCATGTGTACTGCGGTGGTGTCCTGTACTCTGAGTTGCATATGTGTCTGTTTTTGGGTTTCACAGCTTTTAAAATTTGGCTACATTATTATCAAATAAACTATATATAATGTATACTGAGTAATCTATTCCAAGTAATGATATCCTTCCAGCCACAGATTCCCCAATGTTCAAAAACATATTGACATTTCAAGAATGTACTCTTTTCCTTGTCATTGGACATTTATAACAACAGCAGCAATCCATCGGAATGGAGACGGCTATTTCAAAGTGAATTCCACCTTGAATGTTTTAGTAAATACATTTAGTCATAATGTATTGGAAAGTGATGCATCTTTTTAATACACTTTACGTTTACATTTCTTGCCATTTTCAAGATCTCTGCTTTCTGTTTGGCTTCATGCACACGACCGTGTCCGTAATTACGACACGTTTTTACAGGCCGTGCTCCCATTATAAAGTATAGGAGCACGGTCCATGAAATAAAAAAATAGGACATGTCCTATTTTTTTCGGCAGGTTTCTACGGCACGGACACCCTCCTGTAGACATATGGGAAGGTGTCCGTCGGCCATAGAAATGAGTGGTCCCGTAATTACACTATGCACTGTCTCATGCTTACATGCAAAAAGGGTTCTGTTTTCCCCAAAACATGCTGTATTTTAGAGAGTCTTGTTTTATTGTGTCTTATACAAAAAATATATATTTTACCAATATCCTACTGAGAAGTGAAAGTTTTGTGCCTGCATGATGTCTCTTTTTTTACAGTGGATGCCTACCTGGTCTCCATTTCTTTTATCTACTTGGGGCTTCATTGCATGGGTTTCCATGGCCGTGCAGCTGAATGCCAGCCTTACATCACCAAGTACAATGCCAAGCATTGGATGGAGTGGTGTAAAGCACGCCACCACTGGACTCTGGAGCAGTGGGAACACGTTCTGTGAAGTGACAAATCACGCTTCTCTATCTGGCAGTCTGATGGACGAGTCTGGGTTTGGCAAGTGCCAGGAGAATGGAAACTGTTTGAAATGCAAAGGGTGGATCAACCTCATATTAATATCTATGGATTTAGAATGGGATGTCATAAAAGCTCCTATAGTTGTGTAAATGTCCCAATACTATTGTCCATATACTATATATTAGGAAGTTGCATCTTATCATTATGCCATGATTAATGGGGTATTCGCTAGGATATGCCATAATATTGTAATCCTTGGGAGGTCTGACCTCTGGGACTGCTGCAGCAGTGTGCTGCATGAGTAAGAACCACGCTGCAAAATGTGTTTTTTTTTTTGGCTGTGTCTCTCGTACAGGTGAAGCACAATAAAACTATAAGCTTCATTTTGATAACACTTGAAAAACCTTTCACAGAGACTTATGAAAAAATTATGGATAAGTGGTGTCTACCAACTACTACCAAAATGGAGAGAGTCTAGCACATGAATCCCTTTTGTGCTGTCCGGAAACTGTGAAATTGTGGGGGAATTCTTTATCTTTTTGACGCTAGTTTTCTGGCGTAGAAAAGTCGCAATCGGCACCAACGTTGCAATTTGCTGTAAAAATTGCAACTTTTGTGCGGCTTGCGCAGCTCATACAACTTTTCTTAAAAGTTGATGGGCCTTAGTAAAAGGGGCCTAAATTATGGTACATATCTACACACCAGCTCATAGATTTCACATTCTGGCGCACAGACGGCCAGAGATGTGCCTGATTTATTTACTCCAACTTCCTTTTATATTAAAACTGGCATAGAAATGTCTCCCTGTGACTTTAAATTTTCCGGAACAGCTCTCATCTAGTCACAACACTATTTGCTATGCTATGTCCTTCGCAACCAATTATTTATTTTTTTATTGCTCCAATGTATCTTAAATTAAAAATTAAGCAATTTTACAAATAGTCTTGATTAAAAATGACTTGTTGTTTTGTTTCTCCATGGTTACAGACTACAAACAAACCCTGTGTAGTCTGATCCTACAGTCATACTCTCTTCCATCTGACACCTACTTAATGCTAATCTATTGATTATATGTAAGCAAAAAGTAGGGGATAAATTGAAAGAAGGGTGCCTGCAGGATCAGGCTAATTGGATTTTTATAGGTGGTGTTACATAGTTAGGCCTCATGCACATGACCGTGCCCGTAATCACGGCCCGCGATTGAGGATACAGCCGGCCGCATTTTCGGACCGTGCTCCCATACAAAGTATGGGAGCACGGCCCATAAAAAACGAAAAGCAGGACATTCTCCATAATTCCCGGCACGGTTCTATGGCACAGGCACCTATCTGCCAATAGAACCGGGCGGGTCCATAATTGCGGACTGTATTACGGTCCGCAATTACAGAGATTTTTTACGGTCGTGTGTATGGGGCCTTACATAGTATCTATATTAACACTTACTATTTTGAACTGTGATAAAACTTGATCCCCGAGAACTGATCAGAAACCACATCTACAGGGATGGGATAGATTTTTGTTTTTTTTATTTGGACAAACTACTTAATAGACAGAATAGGTCCATAAGGATATATTCACAAGCAGCAGATTTGTTGCAGAAATTTCTGCGACTGAAAATCATTTCCATGCATCTGAATGGGATGGATTATGCAGCATGTGTATGGAGTTCTGCAAGCTTCATTCAGATGAATGAGACTGTCAAATATATTTCTGCAACAAATTTGCTACATGTAAATATAACCATATGGACCTATTCTGTCTATTAAGTGGTCTGTTCAAATTAAAAAAAAACTCCTGCCGCAGCTACAATCCCCATGGTCAGCTCTCATTATTTTAGTTTAAAAAAAACTATGAATTATTAAATTTCAAAAGACATTATTTAGAGAAAAAGTTTCATCAGGCCATAGCGCCAAATTTCCCCATGCATGGGTTGTCTATACATTTTATTCACAGAGTAAACATTTTACATCACTTGTTAAGACATTCGACAAGATTATTGTAGTTTATGCATGTGGTTTGTAAAGCCCTTGGGTTTTGTCTGTCAATAGGAGAGCTGATGGTAGTTTAAGGAAATCTCATGCACGGAATCAAGAAGTCACGGACTACCCCTTACCATCCACAAGGTAACGGAGATTGTGAGCGGTTCAATCGCACCCTTTTGGGTTTGCTGAAAACATTGGGAGACGATGGCCGGAATATGTGGAGGACCTGGTCTGGGCCTATAATACTGTCCACTGAACCACGGGGTATACTCCCTACCAGCTGTTGTTCGGCCGCCCTAGTAGGCTACCCTTAGCCCTTCTGTTCGAAACTCCAGAGCCCGTGGAAGACAGATCCCCAACACAGTCGTTACAAGAGCATCAACGACAGCTGAGCATAGCAAAGAATGGCATGAAGAAAAACCGCAAACCCGAATTATTGGCAAGGCAGAAAGAACTACGCCAAATCTTCTACCCTGGAGACCGAGTATTGATACGAAATCGGAGAAAGGCCCAAGGAAGTAAGTTAGAGCCTCGTTTGGAAAGACGACCATATGTGGTCATCAAGCGCCTAAACCCTGAATTGCCCGTTTATGAAGTCTGACCAGAAGATGGGGAGGGACCGAGCAGGAACCTACATTGGAATCTGTTACGGCCCTGCACATTCCCAACACAGGAAGTCGCTTGCATCCCGAGACAGGAAGCGCAAGAGGAACTGCAACCAGCAGGAGTAGAAGACGATTGGTGGGTAGTGTACCCGCCGAACAGGACAGATAGGACCGTTGATTCATTTCCAAGAGAGATGACAGGATTGGAAGAACCAATTGTGTCGGGCGAGAATTCCGATTCACGTTATCCGAAGAGGTATAATAGTGGCCGCCATCCAAACTATCTGCAGGACTATGAATGGAGCCCTGGTGAACGAAGGGCATTAAAAGATTTGAAACAAATGAAGGATATTGTATTCAAACCTGCATTAACCTAGTGATATGTACAAACAAGAGGCAAGGAGGCAGTTAAATGAGCAAAATCCCACTGCTCTATTTAAAAATAAACTTGAGTTTATTTTGAAGCGGGTTGTTGCTGATGGTATTATAACACAAGATCTGTATGAGGGTTTGATGGAACCCAGAGTTCCGACCTTATACTTTCTACCGCATAAAAATGTCCAATGCCCTCCGGGTCGACCAATTATTTTGGGGATAGGTGTTATATGCGAACATTTATGCAGGTGTATTGATTTTTATCTTAGACCACACGTTGAGACTCTCCCCTCTTATATTCGGGACTCCACGGATATTCTGTTATTTTGGAGAGTTTAAAACTTGAACAAGACATGTATATTGTCACTAGTGACGTTGAGTCGCTTTAATCCTCTATTTCCATAATCATGGTCTACAGGCATGTAGATTTTTCTTACAGATGGGTAATTTAGCCCCTGATCTTATTGAACTTGTCCTCGAATTACTTGAATTTGTGCTTTGTCACAATTTCTTTGTTTTCAAGAATAAATACTATCTACAAAATCGTGGTACGACTATGGGGGCTACCTGTGCTCCGTCATACGCCAATTTATTTATGGGTTTTTGGGAACGGCAAATGATTTAGAGTGAACAAAACCCTTATGAGTTATCCGTGTTATCTTGGAGACTATATAAATGACATGCTATTTGTATGGCAGGGTAGTGAGAAGGACCTTATACTGTTTCTGGATTATCTAAATACGAATTATATGAATGTCAAACTTGTGAGTAAATTTCTAGACCTAAGAATTCTGGTTGAATCCGATGGTCGGTTAGTTACAAATATTTGCAGAAAAAATACCTCCGTAAATTCATATTTGATGGCTGACTCCTCCCACCCAAGACATGTCATTAGAGTTATTGCATGAGGGCAGTTTGTGCGTGCACAACATATTTGCTCTTCTGACGATTGTTTTGAAAATCGATCTAAAGGCCTAACGAAGAGATTTCTCAATAGAGGTTATGACAAAATCCATGTTAAACAAGAATATGAAAATGCACGGACTTTGAAACGAAATGATCTTTTGAAACCTAGACCAAAAAACCGATCCAACAATAATGTGGTAAAATTTATTTCTAGGTATAATAAATAATGGAATGTTATTTGTGATATTTTCCGGAAACATTGGTCCATATTGCGTACGGACAAAGGTCTGTGTAAGATATTGAGCCATAGTCCAGCCATGACACCTCGTCGGAGTCCTAATTTACGGGATATGCTCGTTAGGAGTCATTATGTTCCCCCATTAAAAAAATCTGTAGATATTTGGATCTAATGGACCCAAATGGGGTAATGTGTCTTGCGGATCCTGCGGTGCTTGCCAACTGATGTAGAGGACTAACTCCTTTTCAGGGTCGGATTGTAATAAATTATTTAAGATCGTGCATTTCATTAATTGTAATGTGAGGAATGTGATCTATCACTGTCCCTGCAATAAAATCTATGTGGGGATGACCACAAGGGAACTTAAAGTATGTGTGATGTGTAAATCCCTTGCCAGACATTTCAGCGATTACCATGGTAGAAATTGGATTTTGCCTAAGGTTAAGGGGATAGATCGTATTTACCAGGGTAATCGTGGGGGTGATATCTTTAAAGATCTTTTGAGGAAGGCGATTAAGTGGTTTGTGACACTTGACACAATGTCCCCAAAAGGTCTAAATAAATAACAAATCTTTGCATCTTTTCTATAATATTGTTCTATGTGTTACTAATTTGATCAAATATCTGTTACTCTTTTGCTAGTTCCTAAATGACTGATATTGATGTGGGTATTGGCACTGGCCATACTTTAAGATTTGAATGAAAAAATGGAGAAGACAGGCGAAAAAAGAAAGAAAAAATATTAAGGAGGGAGGGTTAGAAGGGGGAAAAAGGGAAATAAGATGAAATTAAATGATTATATTTATTTTGATGGTATTTTGATAAAAATCTATGAACATGGCGGACAATTGCACTATGCAATTGTTATCTATATCACTAGTATTTGTGGCACTTATGTGTACTTATTTTTAAAAGCATTCTTACGTATTATGCATGTATATATATATATATATATATATATATATATAATAATTTTTATTTATTACTTATTTATATTTTTTATCACTACCTTTTATAATATATTATGATTTCTTCTTTTTTTTTCACTTTTTACACTTTATGGAACTTTGTTCCTCGTAGTGTGCGCATGTTCTGTGCTCCCGGCATTTGTCATCATGTCTGGCTGCGGGTTTGGTTGCCTGGTCCATGTCACTGTGCAATTGGGCACACGTATGGTGCATGGCTCGGTCTTCCGTCCTGTGTGCTGGTTGTTTTTAGCTGATGTCAGGAATCATTTCATGCTCACTTTGTTTTTTCACTTATTAGGTTATTATTGTGTATATATAATAATAGTAACTTTCTTATTTTACTTTTTCACTTATATTTTTTCACATGTGTATATATATAAATATGTATTATTTTACAACTCAATGTTTGATATTATTGATGTAGTGACTGGCAACGCCATTGTTGATCAATGGCGCTGCTCTCCGCTTTTTAACTTTCCTATTCCCTTATTTTATTTTATTTAATTTATTTATTCCCATTCTTCCTCTCCCTTTATCTTTGAATACTGGGTAATTTGTGCAAAAATATAGCATCTTGTCTTTTCTTCCCTGAAGGATACACTGATTTAGTACCCTTTGGTGTGGTCTAAATAAAATAAATTAATAAAATTGTGATTGATTTGGGCTCTGTCTGTGGAGGGATGATGGTAGATGGATTGGTTGTTATTATTAAATACAATATACTACCATATTACTTCTCAAAATATCCATTAAAAGCTTTATGTATTGCGCGTTGCTGTACCCTTCTGCCTCAGACCGGAAGTTGTCATACGTGTAGCGGTGGGCGGCATTGACACTGATGGAGTGACGTATGTTGTGGACGTGATGCGGCATGCGCCATTGGTTATCGCTTTCTCCACTCAATATTTAAACCAGGATTTAGAGTAACACATTTACCTCCTGACGAAGTTTGCGAAATGCGCGTCGAGGTGTGTTCTTTCCATGTGTGCGGTCCAACTACCATCATGTCCTCCACAGGTAAACTGACTTGCATTAGCTTGTACTTTTAAGGGTCACACTTATTTTGTGTATTATACAGGCGGGGTTACCATTTTTTGATTCACTGCCCCTGCTTGTAACCATTATCTGTGGATCAACTATGAAAAATGGCTGTGATGGTGCTACACCTTGATTTTATATAAATGTTTTTTATATTTTTGTAATATATATTTGTAGGGGGGTTATGTTTGTTCATATGTGATCTAATAAAATTATATATATAATTTTTGATGAAAAAAATTGTGCATTTTTTGAGACATTTCTTTTTTGGTTTATTGTATATTTACAGTGGTATGTTTTGATAAGTTAATTATGCTAAGGATATATATAGGTTATAATAGGACTATGAAGTTTAGTGCAGGGGACTGCACTTGTTAATCAGGGGGAAGTGTTAAAGGGATAAACTCTCATTACGTTCTTGCAGAACAGGGACACGTGCCAATGGCCGGAGGATGCGTCCGGGACTGCGGCTCCCAAACCAAAGGAAGTGCTGGTGTTGTCATGACGATGGCACTCGCACTTCCTGTACAGAGCAACGGAGGAAGTCCTCTGTCGGCTCCGTAGGGGGAGAAGGGTGACTGAGTGATGAGGCACGTCATGATGTCACGCCCGGGGGGAAGAGTGGAGAGACGACAGGACGCCATTAGAGAGGGAGAGAACAGGATTGGAATAGAGTGCATCGCTGGGCACAGAAAGTCTGCCCTTGTCACAATTGCACAGTCTATAGGGTATAGACATAAAGGCTACCCTGCTGGAGCTGGATATAGCTCAGGAGACCTGTTCACCTTGAACAACTTTCCTCACTCGGTTTGGCTACAGAAGGCCGATGTCCCTGGGCTGCAGATAAGTGTACAAACATGTGTCTAAGCTGAACTTGTGTGATGTGTTTTCAGAAGATTGTTGCAAACTGTTATATTTCAAGTAAAGTTAAATAGTGTGTGAAGCAAACAGTGAAACGACAAAACTACTAAACTGTGATTATAATAACATATGGACAATACAAGAAAGTGTCGTAAATACATATATTCAGATACTTGTCGTCACTGGACTGCTTGCACTTCTAGGTGTGCCCGAAAGTAAGGGCCCACCGACTGAGGGAGGGAGAGGGATACTGCGAAAGGTAGCGGTTAGCACCATAACGACCCATGGTGGTGCCAGTAGGTCCGGTTAGTCCAACTGATACTCATGGCGTGCCCAGGAGTCGAGAGTGTGACTCTTACAGCAGGATATTCCACTCAGTAGTGGGTAGGTACCACAGTGACTGGTGGAGATGCCTCCATTGCCTAAGTCGGGCAACGTGAGTTTTAGGCGCGACGTCCCTCAGGGGGACTCCAGCGGGATTGATGTCCCCAACCTCAGTTAATCTGTGTAGCATCCATGGCTGCAGGCCATCGGGTTTACTCACCTCCCGACGCCCGCAACCATTGATCCGTGAGCGCTGGTCCCCATCTCCTTCCTAGGAGACGCCAGCGCTCACTTCCAATCCGTTCTGTTGTGTCCCGTAGGGTGCGCGCGCACGCTCGTGCCCAGCCTTAAAGGGCACATTAGGAAATCATCATCAACGGCCCATGATTTCCTGGTCTATAAGAAGGCCACAGCCAATCTGATCCTTGCCTGAGCGTTGTTAGTTTATCCCAGTCTGTCTTGCAAATGGTCCCTTAGTGTTTCCCATTCTAGTTGTTACCCGTGCCCTGTTACCTGTTCCTGTATCCCGTGCTGTTCTTGTTTCTGTGCCTACTAGTGTTGGAGTCGTGTGTACTGCACCTGCTGTCGTTTGCCACGTCCAGTGTCTTCTGCCACCCCAAGTGTTTTCTGCCACGTCCAGTGTCTTCAGCCACGTCCAGTGTCCTCCGCCACATCGGATACTGCCTGCGACGTCTGGCGCTACCTGCTGCACCGACCTCCATCCATGCTGAAGCCACAGCCACCGTCTGGACTAGTTCAGGTACCCAAGCATTACTATCTACTATTGACTTTCGTATAGACTGTGACCTGGTCAGCTGCCTCTCCGCTACTGCGGAGTGGCCTAGTGGGTCCACATACCCTATGATCGTGACAATCTGTCTGCTTCATACTGAAAAAAATATTTGTCAAGTTCCAGTAAACAGTTATTTCCAAGAATCTGTGTCTTCTCTCACGTGCAAAGCAATAGTACCCTACTTACAAATCGGTAGACAAAACCGAGGAAATCATGGATATTACTTGTTGCCAGCGCCCATTAATTTTATTGCAGTGCATATTACAAAGTGTGAGTTCTGCAAGTGCCTTGTTATTTAAGCCCTATATATTAAATCAAAGAACTCCTGCTATATCTGCATCTGAGTCCTCCCCAAACTATAAGGCCAGATTCACACGATCGAGTGCAAACTCGGACGTGAAAAAATGCCATTTTACACGCCCGAGTTGCATAGACTTGAGTCTATTGAGGGATCTGTGAACAAAAAAGGACATGATCTACAAACATCCGTGTTAAACCAACGGCCGTCACACAGACATATACGACGTTCATCTGAATTCGGCCTAACTCTAAGGACATGCATGGCTGTCATACTTTTTACCCACAGAATATTCTCAGCAGGTAAACATTTCTTTTTACCAAGTGTCACAGCTATTGTTGACTGCTTTCACAACAGTGAGTTCTGGCTATGTAAACCCTTGATGGGCATTTTTTTTTTTTTAATAAACCGTTCAATCAGTGTGTTTGGTGTAACTTTATAAGTAGTCTTTATTAAAAATGAGTTTTACTTTTTAGATACAGCTGCTCTGTATTCTGTATGTAGCACTAAATCCTGCTCCCGTCAGATCCACGGGACTGATGGGTTCAGTGACCGCAGATCCACCTGTTATCCATCACATCTAAGTTCATAACTTAGATGTGATATATTACAGGTGGCTACCCGCTGACACTGAACTCATCAGGTCTGCGGAACTGACGGATTCAGATCATAGCAAAAGACTCAGCTGCTCTGTATAGAGAAAACAGAGCAGCTGTATCTCAAAGAGTAAAATAAATTTTCAATAAAGACTAATTAAAAAGTTACACCAAACACACTGATTGACCTGTTTATGAAAAAAAAAAAATGCACATCAAAGGTGTATATAGCCTTTAAAATAGTTCATGAGGTTAATATATTGCTGGAGTTTGGCCATGTCCTCCATGCAAAGGAACTAGTAGTTCTCACTGTGACAGCAACCCCTAATTTGGTTAATAAGCAATTATCCCACTGTGCATTCACCACATGTGAACTATATGAAATAGAACCCCCTAGATGTACATAATATTCGAGTGCAGATCCCGATCGATGCAATAATCTAACCGCAAGCTTTGCTCAGTATCCGGAATGATCTTGAATCCAGTGATCTAGAATTTAAGAAAACGCTTGTGAATTGTTACTCACACATTCTTGCACAGCAGCCACAGTTACTGGAAAAATCAGCCCTATTATATTGACTATTGTCACTGATAGGGCTGTGCTGGGTCAACCTCCCACTCACATCATCCCAGCGATCATGTGACCAGTCACATAATCACTAATACCAATCGAGGCAGCACCAATACATAAGACTAGAGAAGACCGAAGTACTGAAAACGTAGATAGCAGCAAAGAGGAGAAGGAGGTTGTACACTGCAGATCAGAGTGTGGAGAGAATGGTAACACAGGGCAGTCTGCCAGGGGACGGGGAGAGAAAACACAGGCTCTGTAGCACTAAGTCTCCGCAGGGGGGCTCACACACTCCTCAACATCAGTGTTTATCATCTGGAGAAATTCTTTATTGGCTGTAGAAGAAGAAACCATTACAGGAATGAAGCTGTTCTAGTACATGAGAGGTAGTGAAGGCAGCAGCATCCTGGACACACAGAGCTGCCCACATAAGAAAATTTTCAAACTAGGAGCAGGTTGCAAACTGCATATCAGGAGATTTGAAAATTAATGAAGAAAAGGCGATTGCAGCCTGAAACAGAACAACAGAAGCAGCAAAAAAACACGTTTCAATCTGTGTTCAACATCCCTGGGTCTCCAAATTGTTGCCAACATCTTAAAACATCAGGGGAAATAGCCCCAATACATATGTTGTGCCCCCGCCAAAATGTATGTGTGTGTGTGTGTGTGTGTGTGTGTGTGTGTGTGTGTATGTATATACATATATATGTATATATATATAATATATATTTTTCTTATATTATTTATATATATATATATATCGGAGACAACATATCTGCGACGCCTATAGCAATGGAAATGATTATATACAGTGGCTCAGCAGACTGTATCACATATGATAAATTAGATACAGGGCCCAGCGGAAATTATGACACATGATAGGCTTAACTACAGGGCCTAGGAGTCAGTACTGCACATAATAGGCTTAGCTACAGGGCCCAGTGGACATTATCACACATGATAGACTTAGATAGGACCGAGCAGACAGTATCTCACATGAGAGACTTAGCAATAGGGCCCAGGAGTCAGTATTACAAATAACAGCTACGGGACTCAGCGGACAGTATCACACAAAACAAGCATAGATACTGTCCCGTTGGGCACGTGGACCCACTGGACCGTACCACCTTGTCGGTATGGCAGCTGGTCAACAGGTCACAGTCTATAGTTCGGATAGTGTACCTATGGTAGCTCAGACCGTAGCAAGACAGGCTCGGCTGGGAGTAGGCAGTGAACAGGCACCAGGTGTGGTGTAGCAGGACAGGCGTGGTACACAGCACGACTTCAGCTAAACATGGTACTTGACCAGGATAGCACGGGATATAGGTTACAGGTAGCAGGAACGGGAAACACTGGGAACTGGAAAACACTTAGGTGACCATTTGCTTAGACGGACTAGGGTAACGACAACAAGGCTCAGGCAAGGTAGGAAGGGGCTGGGCCCCTCTTATAGTCCAGGGGCTCATGGGCTAATTTTGACTAATTTCAGGTGCACCCTACGGGACCCGGCCGGGTGAAGCGGAAGTGAGTGCTGGCGTCTCCTGAGGAGTTGAGTGAGCCTGACGGCCCGCGGCCATCGGCATGACAAATACAGGGCCCAGCAGACAGTATTGCACATGATAGGCTTAGATACAGGGCCCAAGAGACAGTATTACACATGATAGGCTTAGCTACAGGGCCCTGCGGACAGTATTACACGTGATAGGCTTAGATACAGGTCCCAGCAGACCGTATCACACAAAATAAGCAGTGGCGTAACTACCGCTGTAGCAGCGGCTATGGGCAGCTATGGGGCATTATGCTGTATTGGGAAATTTGTTTGGGCATTTTACAGCATGGGGTATCTGTGGGCATTATACTGTATGGGGCATCTGTGTGGGCATTATACTGTATGGTGCATCTGTGTGGGCATTATACTGTATGGGGCATCTCTGTGGGCATTATACTGTATGGGGGCATTATACTGTCTGGCAGCTATGGGGGCATTATACTGCCTGGTGGCAGCTATGGGGGCATTACACTGTGTGTGCTGAACCGGGGGTGTATGAGTGGGGATTGGGTGGGATTAGATGCGTGGCTTAAAAGAAAAAATAATTGCCGCTGCGCGCCACATCGATTGTCGCTCTTTGTGATACTTGAAAGTATATCACAGTCTATAGAGAGGGCTGTATAGCACTGTATGGGGAGGCTGTATAGCAATGTCTACAGGGGGCGCTGTATAACACTGTATGGGGAGGCTGTATAGCACAGTCTACAGGGGGGTCTGTATAGCACTGTTTACAGGGGGGCTGTATAGCACTGTCTACAGGGGGGCTGTATAGCACTGTCTAAAGGAGGGGGCTGTATGGCACTATTTACAGGGGGCACTATCTACAAGGCCACGCTTTGTGGCACCCTGGGGAGGGGGGCCCAGTCCAAAGTTTGCTATGAGGCAAGATGTTTCCTAGTTATGCCCCTGATAATAGGCTTTGCTACATGGCCCAGCAGAGAGTATTACACATGATAGGGTTAGCTGCAGGGCACAGTGGACAGTATCACACATGATCGGCTTAGATACAGGGCCCAGCAGACAGTATTACACATGATAGGCTTAGCTATAGGGCCCAGCAGACAGTAGCACGCATAATAGGCTGCTATACAGAGCACAGCAGACCGTATTACACATGAGAGGGTTAGCTACAGGGCCCAGCGGACAGTATGACACATAGTAGGCTTAGATACAGAACCAAGCAGACAGTATCACACATGGTAGGTTAGATACAGGACCCAGCAGATAGTATTACACCAAGTAGAAAAATAAGTGAGTCGGCACTCCATATAGGTGTAAACATTTTTTGATTATTTTTTATCCATATCAAAGTAGTACACTACTGTGTAAGTAATTGTTAAGTAACAAAGTTTCGAGTATTACCCCTTCCGCAGGCTATTTAAAGGTAAAGATGATGCGTGATGAAGTAGTGACATAGCATACAGAAACGTAGGTTACATATTTGTCCAGTCTAGCAAAACCAATCATAAAATATGACATCCTTCAAGAATATAGGTTTCGTACATGGTAAGTATATAGTATAATCTCATTATTTCAGAATTTATAGAAGAATAGGAGTGTATCAAGGTTAGGTAATTATGTATTTGAACAGGCAAATGTGAGATTGTAGCTAGCAAAATCACCCTAGCTACAGCCTAAATTATAGTGATTGTATAGTCCACAAGGAACACGTGTGTGAATGGTGGAATTGTCTCACATGGACAAAATGACTGTCTATTTATAGGGCACCTCTAGTCAAGCCGCGGGCTAGATTAGCCTAAAAAGGACATCTGACATAACCCAGTAAAATCATGCATGATATAAGTTAACATAGCCAGGTAATATAGGGGACACAGAGGGATAAGTCCAAAAGTGGTGAACGGACCTCAAAGATGTGATGGTAAATTAGCGGGTGCTAAGCTGCAAAATAACAATATATGAACAAACGTACTTGTAGTGACGGCAATTGGTGCTACACAGTGGTGTGTAACACTATGTTGCACCCAAGCCGCTGTGTATCCACGCGCGAATGAGCAGGTTAAGAA